>NW_010389308.1:70115-79092 GCF_000710305.1 Buceros rhinoceros silvestris
GGGAAAGATGAGATATAATGGTGTTTTGTACATGGAGGGCTAAAGCAAGCAGACATAATTTGGTGTACGTGGGGCTAGATACTTCTCAGGAGAAGAGTCTTTGCATATGGTACATCCTGGCTGCTATTTGAGGCTAATAAGGGTGTTTTACTCAGGCATGTTTCTGGGAATTGAAAGAAATGTGGCATAAAAGAGGTTAACTCAATATACAGACTTTCAGAAATGCGTTTCAAAAAGAATTGCAGCAGTTGATCATCCCCATTTTTCAGGGAGGTAATGAAAAATAAATGGGGAGACTACTTAGTACTTCACGTCTGGTGGCTCAGAAAGCGTGTACACAGAGCCGTAGTCACTGTTGAAGGCATTTAAGGAGCGATGTATTTATGTATAAAGGCAATGGGGATGGTGTCCTTGGATGGACTGTCATCAGCAGGCTGTGTGTTTGTGGCAGCGTGGTGACCTGTGTACGTTAGACTCTTTCTTTGTTCTCCTGCCACTGACCAAAACCTCCTGAGGCTTTAATTTTGTTTTCTGATATGTCATTGTGGTACCAGGAGATGGTGTAGACTGCACTGTGAACTGCTCTTGAACAGCAGGCTGATGGTCTTTGCAGTGCTAATTAAAAATGCTTGAAATTAGAGGTAACAGCCTGCCTGTGCGCATAACCTGAGTTTTAGTGCCTCCTTCCTGTCGACTACTTGACAGTGCAGTTTTTGCATTCCTTTAATGCATTTCTTCTGGATACATGTGAAGAGCAATAAACAACTTCCACGTGAGACTTGAGTGATATTACTGCGAGTGGCTCTGAATTATTGCAACAGAAAAGGGATGTGCTCCCTCTTCTCGGTCCCACTTGAAGATAGTGGCAAATTCCTTCACTGTGGCAATGACTTTGTGCATCTACTGGAGTTTAAAATCCATCGGAAAGGCATGAAATAACTCAATATACGTGTGCCAGGATCTTCTAGAAATTCTGTTCCAGTTCAATTGTTTGATATTTTTATTGCATTTGAATTGTGAATTCCATGGATTTTTGAATGTCACTTTGTTTTGTGTTCCCATAGATAAAGCATCTATTTGTTTATTCTAGCTATATTATTCGATATGCATAATACATTACTATGTAGTAATTAGCTAGGTCTTCACTTTGAGGTCCATCACAAATTCTTTAGCGATGTGAATTAAATTAATTAAGAAATTTCCCAAGATCGTCACCTCCATAGTGACTAACGGAAGCCTTGCTGAGAGCTGGAACATTTTATAGATAGCACTATTTATCCAAAGTTCTATTATTAGCCTAGGAAGAAGGGCTCGCCATGTATTTTTATTAAAAATGACAATGTACTTAACATCTTTAATGAAAACTAACCATTGTGATATGAATTTAGAAACCCTGACACCTTATTTTATAGAAATGAAGTCCCCTAGTATATTAAAATTAACATTTTTTAATAACAAAAAGTGATATAGTCTACTGGAGTAGAGCTAAATTTATCTTATGATTGTACTTGTCATGGCCTTGAGTATTTATTGAGTAGTTTTAAAAGTTCATTAAACTCAAGAGATTAAATATTGCCCTGAGCAGTGCTCCATAAAAGAAAAAATATAGTGCTATTACTTGGTAAAATGTTGTGCTATGTTGTTAATTTAACTCCCCTGAGTTCTCATCTTCTGATTCAAAAGACATTTCCTCGTGCTGTTAAACTTGACATTTTCTAAGAATCTCGGACTGTCTCCCCATTCACCAGAAACTCCCTATTTCACGTTTCTTTCAGAAAGGCACGAGGAAGCCAGTGACTTCAGGATACTGTCCTTCTGAACTGTCAGGTGTACCCGGCGCAGTCATTCAGCCAGCTATCATTGCACTGCCTCTTTGTTTACTGTGATCTAATTATTTGCTAGAAGCACATTTCCAGGCGTAGGGGCAGAGAATAAACTTGGAAGTAATGTTGACTGCTATCAAAAATTGAGCTTTGTCCAAAACGAGCTGCTGTTTTCATTTGGTTGAAAGCCTTGGTAAAAACGATGGCAAGAAAATCTCGACAACGCTTGCTGTCGTCGTTAGGGGATGACGTCTACCACCTATTTTGCTTGTGTCAATGTGGCGCTGAGGGGGACAGGGTTTAGGGACTCTGGCAGTGCAGGGTGAACGATTGGACCCGACCATCTTCAAAGTCTCTTCCAACCAGGTGATTCTATGGTAATTCCGCACAGAGCAGTTGCCTACTGAATCCCCATGGGAAAATAATTTTTGTCATTTTTTTAAATAAGCTGAAGACACATTTAATTCATTTATTGTAATCTGTGAGCCCAATAACAGCACTCGATTTTTTTTTTTTTTTTTTTTATATACACAATTGATACAGATGTGACTTTTTATGTTCTGACAAAAGATTACCTGTATCTGGGGGAGTAGGTGAGAAGAATGCTTCCAAGAAGAAACATAAAGTTTGCCGTGGTTACCCAGAACAACAGCTGAACTGTTCACATTTCTGAGCCGTGCTCCTGTTCTTTCAAGCTAACTGAAAAGAAATTTTGTTGTGCTATTGTGACTTTTCTTAACAGCATTTCACTGCATCTTGCTTAGCTTGTGAGCTCACGGGCTTTTTGATTCCTCTGCTGTTGTATAACCTGCTCACTTCAGGCTTTCTGTGTCTAAAGCTGTTCTTGCCTTTGTGCCTTATCAATGCCAGAGCCTGACTGGGTATGAGCGAAAATAAGGCACTTCAAACCCAGAGAGCGGCTGCCTCTCAGTCGTGGTGTGGTTGAGTTCTTCTGGTCGTAACTTACATCTCATTAAGCACGGCAGAGGCTGAATTCACTGCTGGCACACTTGCTGTTAGAGGCAGAAGTTCTCTCTCGTGGCGGTTGCCATCTTCAGTGATTCAAAATTTATGGGGAACGTTATTTTCAAACTTTGTAAATAGTCAGACAAGTGGTGTGATTAGAAACCCTTGATAACCTGCAGGTGGTGATCTGTGTACGGCCGTTCCTTGCTGTTGAGAGATGTGTGGGTTGTCCTGGGCCGTTGGTCTGTCTAAGTAGAAGAGTTGTGACAGACGTTCTCTGCTGCAGTGCCTGTTCACAGAGCTGTTGCTCATCGTGAGATGCCATGGGACGTGTTGGACACCAAGTCTGTGATGCGCACAGACAAAGTCCGGCACTGTGCGTGCCGCTCTCGCTTGGTGCGTGTGACACTGACTGAGGTACAGGTCAGCCACGAGCATGGGGGTAAGCCTGGCTTTCCTTTGAGTGCTCCTGAGATATTTCCCAAAGGCTTTTCTCCAAGAATACGTCTTTGGGGCCTTCAGATGACATTGTATTTCAGATTCTCAAACTGAAAATGCGTGGGGCAACTGTGTAAAATGGGTTTTAATAATATAACTAGTGTTGCATGGGAGCTCTGACACCTACAGAGTGATCTGGTACGAGCATCTTGTGGCAGAATGCGTGTGCTCCTCTTTGACTTTCAAATTTCAGGGGAGTCATCAGCTGAGTAATTTCTAAACAATGTGCCATCACTTGCAAGGGAATCACTCCTCACAGAAATCTTGTCGTGCAAAATGACTCTTCTTTCTAACACACACCTGTGGATACCTGGCTTATAGATAGTCTAGAAATCCAGCTTGCATCAAAGGTTTGCTTATTTACTGGTGTGCATTTTCTCTGCCAGATGCGTTATATTTTCCAGGCTTTTGAGTGTTCAGTAATGCTTTCTTCTTACGCGGGTGGTTGAGGGCTTTCTGTAGTTGTTACTTTTAAGCCCCAAGATCCACGTGCGTCAGAATGAGGAAGGTGGATATATTCCTGGTTACGTTTGTGTGAGAGTCGTGTCTGGATGTTACTGTTCACATGTTACACATGCACACCGGTCAGGGAGCGTGTGTCAATCTAGGACTGATCTGAAGATGGAACTCACTGGCCCTGTAGCAAAAATCTAAGTTTACAGTGACAATATCGTAATGGGGAATTAGAGAGAACCTCTCCTGAAATCAAATCAAGCTCTTGTTCTGCAGCAAATAATTGGATTGCAGTTTGTCTCACTGTAAAACTCACCATGGCCAGTAAATCAACTTGTCTTGCAAAAATAGTTGCCTTTAGATTGTTTGACAGTGGTCTTTATTTGCCCAATTTCCCCTTTTTTACCAAATCAAACTTTTGCATTAGCATCAGTAGCACCTGCTGCTGTTAAATCTGTAGTCCCAGATTTCTTACTCCTTTTACTCAGGGCTTCATTATGAAATCTAACTATTACTGATCAGTCTGATAATGTTAGGTATCTTGGGACAACCTGCCTGCATCAGAGTGAGTCGTGAGTTGCCTCCTGCAGGACTTGTGTAGCCAAGCTCGGGGATCGGACATAGTGGATCTCTTCCATATTTTTGCTTCAATTAAAAAGTATTCCTCCTCTTGAATGGCTTGCTCGGGCTGATAAACTTCTCCCTAAAAAAAAATTGTCATTAGGCAAAAGACAGGCTGAGCTGGACCCTAACCCGTGTGCTGGTTTAGAAACAGGCTGATTTTGAAGTAGAGTTGACCAGAACCTCGTTTACCATGTACTGAGGATTGCTGAAGGCACTTGCTCTGTTCGCTCAGTGCAGTGATCCATACCACCGAAGAAGCCACATGGAATTAGATTTAGAGCCCTTTCCGTTTGCCAAAACAGTGGTTGAAATTTTCATTAGAATCATGAACTTTGCCACTGTTCAGGGCAGAAAAAATAACGTACAGTTCATCTCCTGCCATTATATGCATTTAATGCGTCCCTCTCTGAGCAAAATGTATTTAGCAATTAAAGGAATTATGTGGAATATTCCATTTATCAACCAATTGCCCTTTTCTTGTTACTAATGCATTTTTTTGAACCTCCAGCATGTTTTTCAGTTGTGGGGAGATGCATCTCCTCACTAAACATGAGCTTTAGCCTTTGGCGAGATATTTCAAAAGGGAGATAAATACATGTTTAACTTACTAAGTTATGCAGAAAAATGACAAGACAGAATTGGATGATGTTGTATTGCCGTTATGTATGCGGGGGGGGATGAGAGATGTAGCTCTTCCATGGCCAGCTAATAAAAGTTGATGTTTGGCCATTTGATGTTTGAGCTCTTGTGCACCTCTTGGGCCTTTAATGGCTTTCAGAGATCTGGGAGACATGCAAATAGATGATGATTTGTTGAAAATGAAGCATTTCAGAAACTTGCTGCTGTTGCTGAAGCTTTAACCTCAGCGCAGGCGCATTTACAGCCTCCTTTGACTTCCCACCGGTGTGTCCAGGCTGTCGTCCTCTCTTATGCTCCCATCTGTGATACCACGGCACGGATGCTGGAGGAGTCCTCACTGCTGGGGGTTGACCATGACTGTGTGCATCTTGTCACCCCATCCACATCACTGGATGTGCTGCTAGTACTTAGCTTTATGTTTTGTAAAAGCCTGGGTAATGAAATGCTGTTTTTTCAGGTTTTGACCAAGCGCAGACCTGAGTGCTGGTCAGCATTCGAGTGTGCTGTGCCAGAGTCAAGGTCAGCCTCGTCTGATAATCGCTTTTGGTGCGCAATGCGGTTTTACGCAGTAGCAGCATTTTTTCTTGGAAATGGTTGAGAGAGAATTTACACTTTTAAGCATGGGGGAACTGAGGCTTTCCTCAGAGTAGGAAGGTTGTTTGGTTTCACTGCCAGCTTATTTTATTATGAGGTTATATTGCAACAAGATAGCTTTGTCAAAAAGATCCGTTAAACCCAGTGGTAAATTTTGCTGTGGTAAAATTGGTGTTGAATCGTCGTTTGGATTTGATGGCGTGCTCATCACAAAATACTGAGGTGTTTGTTTCAACCCGATCGAGTACGAGATTGGAGCCCTGTTGAAACAAACCACTGTTTTATGCTTGTTATTCTATGATTTGGCGTGTAAAATGAAAATTCTACCACATAACTTTGCAGGTGACAATTTATTTTCACAAGTAGCTTTTCATAATATAGGATGAGTTCTGAAGCAACAATCTACCTATGGGTTAAATATTCCACTGTTTTCAATTGGTTTTGATGCGTTAAGTAAGCAAATTATTTCTGCTTGTTTTTTTAATTAATGTAGCTCCTATCAACTCTAGCATTAAGGAGCTGTGGTTACACTCCTGGCAGTTTTAGATACCGATGGACGGAGCCCCAGTATCTGAAGCAGAAGGACTGGTTTAAAGTGGAATGCAACACCACAGGTTCAGATCTTCATTGTTCTGTGTTTTTCAGGCTCTAATTTGTTTTCCTGTAATATCTTTTTGCTGAAATTCCATTAACATGGACGATTGTGATTTAATCAGCTCTAATATCAATGTGCTATATAAGTTACCTTACCAGGAAGTGAATTTTTGTATTTTGAGTATATTAAGACAATTATTGGATAATTTCCCCCCATTTTACAGTGCTTTTCTTCACTTCAGGAATGTTATCATGATCTCAGTTATTGGTTTTGCTCTTTAAGTCTGAAAATTACAGTAGTTAACCTTTGGAAAATAGGAAGATCGTCATGTATTCAAATTATTTTCTTGAAATATAAAAATGACTGGCAACCATGATAAAATTAAACTGATAGGGTTATATACTACTTTTTCCCTGAATCCATTTGATGGCTGTTGTCTGTGTAGTAGTAAGAATAAGAGAATTCCATTCCACTTCCAAAAGTGAGGTTTCCTTTTTTCCCCCCATGTAGACAATAATACTGCAGTTCCAGAGCATCCTTAACAATGCCACCTTTTGAAGGCTGAGCTAATTTATTTAACTTTCCCAGTTGCACACTCTGTCACAATGGTGAGTTGCTGTCACATTAAACATCAGAAAAATTGTATGCTTCTTGGCATTTCAGAAATGACCGGTGACATTAAAACTGTAGATAGCACCTGGCTTGGAGGTAATTCTTTGAAACTTAATTGTAATTATGATGGTTGCAAAAAAGCTACATGATGATTCTTGATGATGATTGTGCAGGTGAGGGATGGCTCGAAGGAGAATTTGCAGCTTTATTTTCCTTTCAGTTTTGTAGTTTCACTGTTAATTTATTATATCTCTAGTGCCTTATGTGTATATAGTACACTTAAGTCAGAAAACCACAGATGTAATTAGACTGCAGTGTTTCAGAAAGTCCATCGTGTGCAATATATAGATTTGAGTGGGGAACTTGTGTATTCAGTTTATGCTGAGTTGAAGTCAAAAAGACCCAATTCTGTTCGAGTGAGTGTGTGGCTCTTTGCACTGGAATGTAGTAGTATTCTTGTATTTTATATGTGTAGGCATGTCTCTGTGTGTGCATATATATCTGTATGGCCCTAAGGGAATGGCTGCCTTAGGGAAACACAGGACTGATGGTACCTTGGTTTTCAGCATCAAATTATCCTATTGGAGAGAAGCCTTAGGAGCCCAAATATGCTGCCTGAGCGGCTTGGCTGGGGAAGCAGCCCTGGTGTAAACCGAATGGAGCAGTGCAGAAGTGGTTGTGTTTGGAAAACTAATTGAAAGAAAGGAGTTTCATGAGGGATTCGAAGGACAGAAATGAGCTTCCAGCACCCAGTATCGCAGATGGCTTTCCCAGCAAATCTGCCTGCTTTGAGGCTGGTGATGTGCAGCAGGCTTTGGGGCAGCAAAGCACCCTGAACCTGCAGTATGTGGGAGAGGGGCAAGAGGTGCAGAGGGTGCTGTGGGCACGTGGAGACTGCAGCATGTAGGGTGCCAGGCTGGAGAATCCAGAATTTGATACGAATGAAGCTCAAGTGCAGCCAGAGCCATGGGAGGCAGCATGGGGACAGATGCATGAGATGATCAGAAGTGGGAGAGGGCTGCTGAAGGCAGGGAGGAATGGGGACCTGAGAAGGTGCTCCTTGGCATTGCCTGGGGGTAAGATTAAGCACCTGTATAAACACTTTACACCATCGAGGCCCGTATTTTCTTTTATTTTTTTTAACGGATGGATCCTAGCAATGTGTAGGAGGAAGCAGTATGAGCTGGCAGCACCACTTCCACTGCAAAACTGTTAAACAAATAAGTGTTACAGAAGTAAACCTGTGAGAAATGAAACATCTTTGTACTTCACTGAGCCAATTAAAAAAAAAAATCAGGGAACCCTTCCTACATGTATTAGAAATCTGTTTTAAAATCTGTTAAGTGGATATTTTCAGTTGAAGGAAGTTATGTTGCTGTAATGTTTTCTCATTCGTTTCATCTCAAATATGTGAAACCTGCTGTTTCCTAAATAAGTAAAAGCAGATGGAGCAGCCTCGGTGATAGGTTTTGCTGAACACTTCAGCTCTGTTAGTTCAATTCTCGCTTACTTAATGCTATTACATTAGAGATCTGCTCGAAGGTCGTCCTGTGGAATATCTCATAACATTGACTGGAGAAGTCAGCAAAATACATAAAAATAGTGTTTATTTCATCTGTTTTATTCTCTTTGGTATCTTTTACTCCAAAGGATTAATCTGGCCAAACCATAACGTACCACATCAGAGTTGTGCCAACCTCAAAATAAAAAAAGATGACGAAACTCATGAGTCAGTCTCCAGATGTTTGTGAGATGGGTGAAGTTCTCAGTTGTGTATTAAAGTTCTTTTGTTTGTTCCTTGGTTTCAAAGACTTCAGTAATTTCGTGTTTTCCAGCTTTGGTATTGCACCTCTCAAAGGTTTCCATATATTTGTTTTAAAGGAAGACTTTTACAGTAACATCTCATTTCCAGGATTTAGAAGAAAAAATAAGTGCTGCAGGGCTTTTGATGTTGCTGGTTACGGTGGTTCTCATAACCACAAAGTGAAGTCTCCGATTTTGTTTGTTTGTTTTTACTGCTTTCAGAGTGAGGTTGGGCAATCAATTATTGGAGTGTCAAGGTCAGCAGTAAATTTTCAGTCATGCACATTATGATTTGAACAAATTAAGGCTTTGACCTTTTGATTTTCTTTGTCTTCAGAGAGGGATTGCCAATGAATGTGTTGGAAAGAGT
>NW_010389308.1:79188-79684 GCF_000710305.1 Buceros rhinoceros silvestris
GAGTGTTGTAGAGGAAATGAGAAAGGTTAGGTGTGAAGGTTTCCAAATAGCAATCAGTCCGGAGTGACGTTTATCCATCTTTGTAAGCACACCAAACCCATGTGTTGTAATCCTGCCTAGACCAAAGTTACCGCATTCCCATTGCTTCCAGTAGGTATGGATTTCATCCCAGAGCACTGCTGGAACGAGCAGTGAGCTTTGATGCAAATAGCTGATACTGCCCGATATTCATGATATGGCGAACAAAATGAACATTGTGTAGCCTAACAAACTTTTCTTTAGTATCTCCTCTTTGTTCAGGTACAGCTAATAAATTCATTCCTGAATTTTTGTGTGCTGAGAAAAATCTCCTTTGAGTTACATAAACATCTTCACATTCTTTATTTACTTTATCGAATGTGTGTAATAAAAATATCAACCCTAAAATTTGTCTTCCTCATGGAATTAGTGTTGCCATCTGGTAGTCGTGAACGAGAGAGAAACTTTTCATTCCTGC
>NW_010389308.1:79756-84392 GCF_000710305.1 Buceros rhinoceros silvestris
GAGAACTGTGGAGGCTCCCCTGCCCCCATCCTGCCTTTGTGTTTTGTTTATATCTAATAGTTTCTATGAAGAAAAAAAAATTAGCAAATGGCCAAGATGAGACCAAGCTTCCATTAGCAGGAGCCTGGCTTTATCTGCAGATATGTGAGGAGAGCAGTGGGAGTGGAGAGCGTGACGCCGTTCTTGGTTGCATTTGCTTGAAGAGCTCCGTTTCGTTTCTGTACACAATGCCCATGGAACTAATATATTTAAGGATAGTGGAGCAACTTGCATTTTCTTAATGAGGCTCATGATAGTCAGCATTGCGGGTCTTTTGGAAATGTTAGTGTAATAGAAGCTTTCTGTGATGGGTATTGCCTCTTCTTGTCTGCCTTAAAGGCTCTCTGGCAGATGGACTACAAGGAAAATAGTTTAAATGGGGACATGGGTTCAAAATAACTAGCGATTTAATTGCTCTCTTTCAAAATCGTTGTGTATCCTGAAGGTTTTACCACTAGTTAACGTTGCATTTACAGTTCTTAAGTTGTTCATTATAGAAACACAGTCAAGAGCCTTTTCTGAAGGGAGCTGGCTTGAACATTCCCAAGATAGTGTAAGCTGCGAGGCACAACTTTTGTTTGGTTTGAAGCAAGGTACCAAGTGCTTTGCGATGAATTTTAATTGATTCCAGTTGCAGTTAGTCTTCAGCTTGTCATTGTTAAGGAGAGGTTTGTTTAGCGTGGGGCAAAATATCTCTGTATTTTTCATTCTGACATGCAGGATTTTATCCTCTGTTGGTGTAAATCAGCCCAAAGCCATTGACTGCAGTGAAACTGTGCCGATTTGTGCCACTCGACCTCCTCTTTGTCGCTTTGCATACAGAACACAAAGGGATTACTGACTATCGAGCGCCTGCAGAATCAGACCCTTCAAAACAAATGAGTCGCATCTCTGTCCAAGCCGATTGCAAGAGAACAAGAAATATGAGTAGTGCTCTTAGAATAATTTTGAACATAAATTTTTTTTACCATGTTTCTTTTCAAAGGAACTAAAATGTGGTCTGTTACAGATAAATACAAATGAGCAGACCAGTGAATTTGGATGAAATCTTACCTTTTTAAAGATGCAAATTGAAAATTAAGCCTCAAAACAATAGAATCCTCCTGAGACTTTCAGGAAGGATTGTGTATTGCGCATCAGACTCTGCTGCCAGGTTGCAAATTTTATTTCATGGCGAATTCCATAGGAGAGCTGCTGGAACTTGCTTTTATGATGAAAAGAGAAAAATCTATTGAAAACATGTGTTGCTTTCCCCGTGATCTAGATCTTTTTTTTTTAGGAAGGATAGTCTTTTATGGGGAAGGAACAGTAATGGGGCGCGTTGGATTTACCGTGCTTTCTGTGGGCCTTTTGAGTTAAAACTGTTGTGTGAACGTTCGTACTGGTGAGGGAGAACCTCACCTTTGTCCCCAGTTTGGGCTCACAGCTATGACGGATCTTTTCTTCTCATGCAATTTTAAAACCAACTCCTTTCCATCATTTGCTTCTTGCCATTCTTTTTTTTTTTTTTTAGGAAAGATTTTTTCCAAGCTATCTCATGATGTGTTTTGACCAAAAGCATTCAACTTGGAAATACCTCCCCGAACTGAAAATAAAGAAGGCAAAGACTCTGTTCAGGAACTATTCAAAATATAAACTAAACAAAATATAGTCATAATAAAAGAGGTTAAAATTAAGGACTTTACCTATTTGGTAAAGTCCAAGTAGAAGGAAGACTTAAAACATACAAGAAATTACCTCTTTTCAGAATTATAGTCTTCTTCGTAAGAAGGAACATTCAGTAGTTTGGTTCACTCCGGTGGGGACAGAACAGGGCTTTTCGGAGGTATTTTCTGCTATTGACTGCTTGCTGCCTTTTATGGGATACAAATACTGGACAAATGTGGGAAAGATGGTAACAATGGATTTGCAGACATAAATCCTAAGAGTAAACTAGAAACGTCTCTCAGATCTCCAGTTGGCCATTGTGTATGTTTGAAATTAATCTCAGACTTGGACTTAAATGCTTTCAGTGATTGATCTTCACAGCACGTTGTTATTAAAATAAGATCTTGTAGAAGCATTATGTTTTGGTTTTGTATAGCATAAAAAAAAATCATGGTTAGTACTACAGAGCAGCTGCTGATCACAGAAGGTAGCTTGGCTTCAAGGGAAAAGTATAATTCTGATGATGGAGGAAATTCCTATTACTTCCAGTGCTGTATTTGGAAAACTCTTCTGCTTGTGGATAGCTCCAGTTGATGCAGATTAGGTTTAAAAATGCAGTTTTACTGGGCAGCTCTGGAACATGTCAATAGTTAATAAGGCAGACACTTGCTGCCGGCGGTGAAGTATTCAGGACATGTCTAATTCAGCTGTTAGAGCTGTTGTTCATTGGTAGCGTGACAAAGTTGACCCTCTTACGTGTAGCTTCAGTTTGGGAGCTGGTTATAGTAGCAGCATATAATATAGTACCAGTGTATTGTTGTGCAGCTGCAATATTAGGAAGTCCATGAAATACTCAAGTACAGCAGTAAGCTGTCGCACAGAGGAAACAGGAGAGGAAATGATTTAAAAACTGTGGCTTTGCATATGCTTTCAGTGCACTAGAAATGCACTTTAACTTGTGCATTTCCAAGCGCAGTGGTGTTCCCAGATGAGAAGGGGACTGGACCCTGCATTATAAATGAGCTTTTTCCTCGATAGCTGCGTGCTTCAGACCATCTTCAAACTATGTTTGTGGGGTGTTTTCCTTTTTCCTTTCCCCCTGTAAATCAGTTTTTATTTTGCTGTCACTCCCAACCTGTCTTTGTGTCCATGCTGTATCTGGGTGGAAGGAAAGCACATCTCTGTGAGACCATGTGTGCTGCGGCCTTCTGTGAGAACGGGGTCAGAGGGGTGATTCACTCCTGGGTACATCCAGTCAATCACAGCAAATTCCCTTGGCATAACCTGGCTGAGATGGACACAAGCAGAGCCCAGTTACGCTTCATCTCAGCAAGACTGTTTAGCTTTTTAAATATTCCACTTTAGAATGTTCAGTTCAATGCATGTAATATACTGCAATTAGAATTTAATTTCAAAGAAATACTAGAGAGCATACCCTGACATGCCTCCCCCATAGAAAGTTTAATTCAAATTGTTGGGAAGGAAGAACATTAAGTAAATGAAATGTGAGTAATAACTTGCAGATTGACAGAGAAATGTATGTCTAGGCATTTTAAAAGTAATGGTAATATTCCACCAGCTCCTGAGAAATATATCAAAGATTCATAGATTTTAAGGCCAGAAGGCACTGTTAGATCTTCTATTCTGACAACCTGCATAACAAGCTAAAAACTTTTCTAGTAATTGCATCAAACATACACCAAAATATAAAAGAAAACAATTTTGATTAAACAGCAAGAAATGTGTGCATTGAAGGTATTGCTGTTTCTCCAGGCTTCAGTTTGCAGAAGTTTTGTTTGCTTGCAGGATGCAAATTGGATCTACTGCCTGCCTCATCCAGCAAAACCTGAATTTTGATTCCTTGTTTCATCATTTATAGCCTTTAGGAGGATTAGATGTTTTTATATATGAAGTTGTTTCTCACAGAGGTGATTGAGTCCTGAAGGGGGAGAAGCATGAACTGAGCAGCTGGAGCTATCCGGTACTGCCAAGTCTGGAGACATGCAAACTTTGCCCATTCCATTGGCATGATTTTTGCTAGAACACCACAAAGTGCCCAGAGTATTTTTGGAAACAAACAAGCAATGATAATTAAAAAAAAATTCCTAAATAAAAATACTCATCGCTTTTTGAATATCAGTGGTCTGATTGCTTTTGGAGCCAATTCCATTATTCCCTGCAGCTTAGATTGAGTTTGAGCTCTTCGTTTGAATTCTACCGTATGCCAACCTTCCCTTTCTTGCCCTTCACCACACCCTGAGTGATTCGCCTTTACTTTGTTTGCTGTTGGAGTGTGCCTTTATGCAAACTCTGGGAATGGTGTGCATATGGATCGCTCACAAATAAATCTGTGTACGGAAAATATAAATTGCCAAGTAGGCAAAACATAAAGATGTCTGTGTATTCATAATTTCTCAGTGTTACTGTGCGCCACACTTAGGCAGGATTAAGTGCTGTGTATCTCTCCTGTAAAACATACGTTCAAACAGGAGAACCACCTGCATCAATTTTTGGCTTCAGCTATCGCTGCACATGGGACTTTGCTGCCTGTCAGGATTCGTAGAAAAGGCTGACGTCGCATCTGAAGATAACATGTGGTACTTGGAAGAAATAGGCTGTAGGAACTTAGATGCTGTTAATATTGTTGTTCAGCTTCTCTAACTCCGTCTGCTTAGTGGTTCTCAGTGCACGTATTCAAGGCTACTTGGGTCCTTAGCTGGCTTTAACCGTAGTTAAAATGTGAGTTTAGTAGAAATAAGATATATATGTCAAATAGAAGGTGTATCAAATTTAAATTTCACACAGGGCACTTCATAAAGTGTAATGTTGTTACCAGTAGCGGTGTGCTGATGGTTGTGACGAGTTTGTGTAGTGATGAAATCACACAGTGGTGATTTGTCAACTGTGAGGGTAATTGAAATTGCTTGAACATCACCTATTGCGATTTATG
>NW_010389308.1:84483-97545 GCF_000710305.1 Buceros rhinoceros silvestris
AAGAGCTAAACTATAAACAGACTTGAATTTCAAATAATTCTAATGTCTGAGAAACAGTTTTCTTTTGCAGAACCTTTAGTAGTTAAGTCTCTGCAGTTTCACGTAGGTGCTGTTTCCATCACTCAGCATCCCGTTGGCTGGTGTGGTGTGCTGGCTTCTTCCCTCTCTCCTGCCAGCTTTGTTTCCGTATGTTTGACATAATTACTTAGGCAAGATATACTGCACATGGATTGTAGAAAGCTCCCATTAGAGCAAAGCGAACAAAGATACTCACTAAAAATCACTTACTGATGCGGATGTGGTAAGTGATTTGCTTGAAAATACTCTTTGTTTCTTGGTTAAGTGAGTGATCATGGCTAAGCTTCCCTCAGTTGTATTTTTAATAGTCCATTAAAGACTCTTTGAAATACGGCTTCTCTAAGAAACCGAAGATGGAAGGATGCTCTTGTTCTTTGTGCTGATTGATACCACCTTAACCACCATCCACACAACGAACCCAAACCTTACAGCTGTTGAGAGATGTGCTTCTCTCAGCCGCATTGTTAACAGTGGTGGGGTGAGGCTTAGTCACAGATGACAGAATCTGAATTTAGTAGAGGCTGCTTAAATTCTGACCGCACCTTGTTTACCCTCCTGTTCATAAGGAGACTTTCTGCACTGAATTTTTCACCAAACTGCACCTGTGAGAGGATGTGTTCTAAACAGCCACTGAAATCTTCTTCTCAAGGTTGGTCCTGCCTCGTTCGAAAGACCAGTTCAGATGGTGTGATTCTGATTGGGTCTGGTTCGGGCACTGGTTAGAGGCATCCACAATACACAACGTTTCATGAGGCCTTTTTAAACATGCAGTTAATGCAAAGTGTCCTGATTTGCTTGTTTGCAAATGGACTTTATGCAGAAATGGCTCTTACTGTGTATGAAGTGTGTTCAACTTTTCTCCAGCAGCATGGTCTTTATTTCAGATTGGCGTCCTCCGCCTACACCTGCCTTCTCAAATAATTCCACCCATTTTTCTCATTCTCTGCTTTGTAGTTCTGAATGGAAGAACCAGCAAACATCTCCAGATTTAAAATGAACAAACAAACAGAAGATCACCAAAAGACTTACCCAGCTGTACTTTAATAGTTGCTTATTTTGGGATTTTGAAGAGGTTTTTCTTATCCATGATGAGATTTCAATCTGGAGCAGCACTTGAGAATTGCAGCAAGTGGTGTAACAATGCCACCTAAGAGAAGATGCCAAGAAAGAAGGAAATTGTCGTTTCAATAACGAACAGCAGGTGCCTAAGTTAGAGTAGCAAGCAATGCCAAACACGTCTGAGCTTGCAGTAAGCACGAGGGTTGGGAAATATCTTATCATGAGATGGCAAGGTAGAGTCAAAGATGCAGGTAGATGCAGGCAGAGCAGCTGCAGCTCTTGCCAAGGCGCAGATCACACTAAAGGGGTAGATAAATCTTTCCTATGTTTACTTACATTTCCTGCTGCACCAGCAGTTTCTTTTCCATTCAGGGACACTACTGCCTTGTTTTTCTAGTCTGTGTTTTACTCATCACACACTAATACTCAAAGATTTATTAAGGTATTGAACACCCTCTTCTCTTGTCTGTGCAGGCATCTCTCTGCTTCCTGGCAGTGGGATCAGGTAGGTTGGTGATGCTGGTAGCTGTGGAGCCCTGCGTGTGTGCAGTGCTCTCCGTGGACAGCTTGGAGTTGTAAGTCAAGGTCATCTGAGTAATCATTCCGTTACTTTGAATGTGCTGCCTGAAGCTGTTGACTCCCTCCTGAAAGGTCTTTGCTGCTCAGGAAGTTGAAACGTGTTAAAATGGGTACAGCGCGGTCCTGGCTGGCGTACATGCGTGTGCTTTGATAAGGGATTTAATCAGAAAATTAGGTGTATGCTAAACATCATTAGTTCAGAACATTTAGTATTTTTTTTTCTTAGAAAAAGAAGCCCATTTTAGGCAGCAATGACAGCTGAGCTTTTCAAAGATTGGTGAATGAATATTAACACACCCTGAGGAATATTACAAAGGTCCATGTTCTTCGTGGGTAGGGTCACTGGAGAGGCAGAGGAACAAGCTGTCAGTTAGGGCATGCAAGGAACTGTTTGTTCATGTTCGTTTCCAGTAGCTAAATGCTGCTGCTTCACGTTTTTTGTGACAGTTTTGTCATGCTGTCTCGCGGAGGTGGAGAGTGCACAAACCATCTATTTCAGACCATCCCAAGCCTTGTCTCTCACATGGCTGTTGCTGTCATCTTGCAAAGGGTGTAATTCCGGCAGCTCAGATCCCTGCTGTGCGACGGATAGGTAGAGAAGGAGGAGCGTCTGTGCTGTGGCCATGGTGGTTTCTTCTTAGTCCCAACATCTCATTAATGGTATCTTGGGGAGGGGCTGGGCTGGGGGAGAAGCTGCAGGCCACACCTGTAGGAGTACTGTGCCTTTTTCACTGCTATTGAGAACATCTGGAAGTGATGTGCATCATGGGAGCTGCAGATGTTGTAACAGTTGTGGTGATGTTTGGTGGAGGTCTTCTGAGGGCTCTGAAGTTGAGACGTGGGTGGAGGTTTTGTACGTGACCTGTCATGAGTTGCTGGGGATTATGTCTTCTGCCGTATCTCACTTGAGATACGCGAGTAGCTGAAAGCTGTGATTTCTGGGAGGGATTTGTCCTCTGCTTGAGCCTGTAGATGCCACTGCAGTTGTGTTTGGCTCTCCCTGGGATTCACTGTTTTTATGTGAAGTTAGGGATCTGCATTCAAGCACATCGCAGTATCAGTATACTCAACAGCAGTAACTTGCTTTGATTTCAGCATCAGTCCCAGCCTTCGGCTTGCGTGTTGGAAACTCGGATGCTACGATCATTTTGCTAGTTGTAAAGGTCTCGGCCTATCAGGAAGGCAAGAGCTGCAGTCTCAAAGTGGCAGCACGCTTTGGGAACAAGCAGGAAATCAGAGGATAGCTTTCTGGAGCATCAGCCTTGCTGGTCTTATCTACATATCTTCTTGGGTCTGTCTGCAAAAGAGATGAAACTGGGGAGGAGAAGGGAGAAAAGTGGCTGCCTTGCAGCTGCACCTGTCTCTGCAGCACTGTGTCCGTAAGGATGCCACAGGGTAGGAAAAGAGCTGCCTCCCCTCCTTTGCAAATGAAGCACGGGCATGCAGGAGGTGGGGAAGGGGTGTTACAGCTGTGAAATCAAACTGTTTGAAGTAGCTGTTCGAGAACGCATGAATTGCTTTAATGGAGCGGCAGGAGGAAGGTGCAGTTCTGGCAGCATTGCTGTAGTGTGAGGCAAGGTTTTGAGCATCTGAAAACCAGGTTGTTCTGCCTGTTATCAGCCTGGAATTCCAGGTAGCCTTGTAGGGGAGAAGAAAAAAAACAGTGCAAGACAAAGCCCGGTGTGTAAAGACGTAATGCTGTGAACAGGCTTCTCGCGCAGACGGTGGCTTGCTCTTAGTGTGTGCACGGCTTTCATCTCCTCTTAGAGGCAGCTCCAGTTAATGTTGATATAAAACTGCATGTTAATTGGAGTACACGGAGATAATGGTAGGAATAATCTCTAAGTAAACTCTTAAAAGCTCTGGAAAAAGGGTATTTAAAAAAAAAAATCTCTCCCCAAAACCTGAGTTTGCACTCTGCTTTGAAGATAGACTCATCAGTGTGCGAAGCAGACTTCTGCCTTGAGGCCATTTATAGTGCCGAAGCTTGTGAAGCTAAAACAGTTTGATGTGTAATTGCAGGAGGAAATGGAAAACCTGCTGAGCATGGCAGGATGTAGTGCCTTATCACCCTTTATGTGCATCCAGTGCTTGCTGAAATTGCCAGCGGATCCGCAACATCGACAGAACGGTGACATTTTTCATGGGCCGCCGTATTCTGAATCAACACTGCAACAGTGCGATTAGAGTAGGTAAAGTAGGGGGAACAATCAAAGAGTTGCATGTGACAGATCAGGTTTTAGTCATTCCCTGCTCCTTATTGCCTGCTGTCTTGTGTGATATGCAAAACAGCTTCTCCAGACGCATTACACCTTCACATTACCTGAAAATTGAATTTTATTTGGTGGCCTGCATATAATTTATAGCACTCTTCCAATGCACTTCAGTTCTCATTTAGCTAAAAGTGTGTTCTTTATTTCCTACTGGCAGGGAAACAGCGAAATAAACCTGAATATTCAGCCCCACTCACAGTGTATCAGAAACCAGGCTATTGAAGTTTTAAGCTGCTTGGATACGTTATTGACAAGAACTGTCTATTCTGGAGTTAAGCGCACGATGGATTTGATTCCCAGAGGTATCATCTCTCCATAGTAATTAATCAGGGAAAATGCAGTGACTCTGAATAGCAGTACATGAAGTTATAGGCCACTGTTAGCACTCAAAAAAACCCCAAACCCTAGAAATTGAGCATACTGTATGAAGAGTCATGGGGGTCTAGGCTAAGAACTTGGGATCAAGCCTTGCAGGGCAGGGAGGAAAGAGGTTTTTTAATTATTCAAATAGAGTACTTCTTCCACTGAGCATTTCACTATATGGAAAAATGCACTGTAAATAATTTAGGCAGTTGTTTTGTAGGTAGTACCTGCTGTTGGAATCAGCTGTTGGGCCAGCACACGCTGCACACCCAGACATTCTAAAATACATAATGCTTGTAAGGCAATATCCCCCTGTCAGTGAGCGGCCTATGTATGGAACAGCTGGCAGTGAAAATTCATTTGGAATGTAAAATAAATATTTATAACTGAGAGTTAGGGTCTACGTTTATTTCTCTTCCACCTTAAAGCACAATGCAATGGGCTGTAAAAGATCCTGGAAAGTTTATTCAGCACACTGAATATTAACAGAAATTCGGAGTCTGTGGAAGGGCTGGCCAAAAGGCAAATGCAGTCATTAGAATCAGAGAAGTTTCACAGCAAACCGTGCTAGAGAAGCAGCAAAACTTGGGTCCGGCACAGAGGCGAAGTACTGACGTAAAAGAAATACCAGTGGATCTCTTTGGCACCACAACATCTTTTGGATGGAGGGTGCGGATTTCCAGCTCTCGTGCTGGGAGGTGATGTTGGTTTAGGCAGCCCTCAGAGAACATCTGAAGGGAAGATGCATCAAGTTTCTAGGCATGTCTTTAAATTTGCCCTGAATTGCTCCATGCTAAATACAGCAGGGTTGTTGTTCCTGTGTTCTGCCGCTGAAGATTGCAGTGGGGATGCCCCTCGTTTGCAGTGCTGCGTGATCCGAATCTGGACTAGGGGAACCTGTGTTGTAGCTGATGTTTTCTCAACTCTTTTGCAGCTAGTTTTCTTCTAGTCAGGTGGGTTTTCTTACGGTTTTCATTTCCCTGAGTTGAGTCTGCAGAGCTGATGTTTGCTTTTTTTTGTGCATGTTCTTTGTTTATACACTTTGAGCTTGATTTATATAGCAGGTCATTTGTTGTGACCAAACATTTATTTCAATCATGTCCTTACAACAGTTTGATCTTTCAAATAAACTTGATTTAGTTTTATTCTTCAAGAAAAAGTCAACCTATCTAATAGGCTTTCAAATCTGATAGTTTTAGGAGAAGGAAACAGTTTAAATCTTGTTTTCAGGCAAAACTTGTGCTGTGTAGAACAACTTAGAGCAGTGTGAATTTTGAAGTCTAATTACAGATGTTATCACTATGAAATTTATGCTGTACATGGGGAATTAACTGTACAAATGTATGTTTTAAATGAAGAAATCTAAAAGCATTGAGTGGAATTCATTCCCACTCCTCCTTTTCATGTTTTTTTTTTCCTGGAGCGGCAGGGGGTTGGTTTGGTTTTTTTCTGCTCAGTTGGTTTTTGGGTTGATTTGGGTTTATTTTTATTACTTGCAAAAGTGTGTCTCAGTCAGAGGTGGTTCCAGAGGGCAGGTCTGTTGGCCATACCTGCATGGAGATTGGCCTCATCTAAAAACCTATCCTTAAATATTGCTTCCCGTGTTACATATAGTGTGTGCTGGGCTGGATTTCAGATGTTTTCTTTCACTTGTCTCTGTCTCTTTGGGCTCCCCACCAAGGCTAACCTCCTTCAGGAAAAGCACTCCTGATCAGATCTGTACGTACCAAGATCTCTGCAAATTCATGGGTCTTGCCTTTCACATTATGAACTGTATGGGCTAAAAACATCCAGAAGTCTTCAATGGGAGATTCCTATGTGCACCAGTAACAGGGTGAGGCTTTTATAGGTGAAGTGTTCAATGTCTCTCACTTGTAATTGTTTTGCTGGTTCTTTACACCACAGTTGTAGCTTAAGTAAACTTTCCTTAGAAAACGAGTAAAGGAGCTATTGCCTCTCTTTGGCGCTGGGATGTTTTGCTGCATGAGCCCTTTCTACTTTACTGATTTGCTAAACACAGCAGCAGGTTTTTCAGTTATCATGAGGACAAATGCAGTTACCGTGTAGGCTTGAATAACATCAACCCAGATCTCATCTTCCCAAGGTAAAGTGATTTTGTTACTTTGCACCAACATAATCATTGCTTGGGTGGAGTAACAAGAATCAAAATTATTTTCCCTTTATCCTGCGGTGAGTGACTCCTTGCTCTTGATAAAATACTTTTATCTCGATAAAACACTTTGTAAACAAAAATTTATTGAAATAGAAGTTTATGATGAGGGAAGAAAAAGAGCAGCAATACTGTTCTGAACATGCTTAAGTCTTGATTATGGTCCTGTGGAAAGCTGGTGAATTATTAAAGAGTTTCAGCTTTAACTAAAGAGCAAATAACTTGATTTACGCATATGCCTGTTTGAGGCTCAGATCCGGTTCTCTGCTACTTCTAACAAATGCAGCTTTCAATTTCTTATATAACAAACTTGGTTTAAATTATGCAATACATTAGAAGTACTGATTACTTTTTACATTTATGCTTGAATTTTTTTGTCTAATTCCCTATTTGTGTGAAGTAAGCAACAGTAGAACATCATCCATCCAGCGGAAATGATGCGAATCTGTCCCCTTCACTAATGATGTGGAGTTGCCTTTACAACAGACAGTTACGTTTTCTCCTAAATTTTCGTTTATAGTCCAGGTTTTGTTCTCCTTGAAAGTACATTATAAATCAATAAGGTGCGTTTTACAGTAAAAGGAAAACATTATATGTGTATTGCGCTCTTTGGAAGACTTCTATATTTTATTGAACACTTGAAGAGTTGCAAAGTGGCACGCTTGGAGTGGGAGTAGCTTGGCTTTCCATTGGTGCTGTCTTCTGATTACTGTATATCACCTCCTATGCAAAATTTATTGCCGATGTGAGTATCTGTATTTCAGTAACATCTTGAATGTGTATTGGAGTAAGCTATCCTCTGCTGTAAGGGAAGGCAAATATGTGCCTAAGAATTGATCGATATGTACGGAAAACCAGAGAAATAAAATCAATTACTGCAAAAGTTTTCTGGGTGAAATTTTAACCCATTGAAGTCAGTTTTGCTGTTTGGCTCTAATGAGCTGATGGGTTTTTTGTTGTTGTTGTTTGTGAGCACAACTGAGTCCTGAGGTGCTCATACAACAGCAGTGTATTAGTCTGAGGTTCCTCCCAAGTTCTTACAGCATGACAGACCAGATCTATGGAAAGAAGCCTTGAAGATGCGGCAAACTACAAGAGAGGCATGTTCACGGTCTTGGAATGATCTTTTTCCTACTTGGAAAATACTAGAGAAAAGTAGTGAACAGGCTTTGGAGGAGCCTGGAGCTCCTCAGGAATCTACTTGTTAGCACCACTGGTGATCAGCAGATTTGGCCTGTTTTGGTACTGGTTTTAAGGATCATCTCCAAGGTTGGTGGTGACCCCACCAGGAATTCCTGTCAGGGATAGCTGCTGGCCTGTGAGGCACTTGGCAGCTTGGGTTTGGTACCCTGTGGTGCTGCTCGCTGGACTCTGAAGGTCTGCGCTGTCTGAGTCTTGTGTGGGTGTTTCCCCTCTCGCCCATAGAGGCACCTCCTCTTCCACGTGGTTAGCAGCGCTCTCTGCCACTGCAGTACATTGTCCCTGTATGTACAGTGTCTAACTCTGATTCTCATTTAGTTGATTAAGAAACAACAACCAAAAAAATGATTTTGCTGTTCTGTTGTTTTTGAAACATGTGTGTGCCCTGAAGGGGAGAAGAAATAATTCAGACACTAGAAAAATTAAGACAGTTAAAGCAAAATCCCAAATCACAGGAAAGTACTTTGATTGGTATTTCCCTTTCTTACTTTGCTGTGATAGATTTATTTTAGTCACCAGTAAATCTGTCAAATCAAAAAGTGTTTATTTAACGGCAGTATTTACAGCGGTGTTTTCTTTTAGGAATCATAATCTAAAATGAAGAAAAGAAATACCTCTTAGTTGTGTGGTTACAGGCACTTTGGCAACGTTAGAATGTTTTATTTTGTTTCAGCCAGGTGATGCATTGCCTCGCTGTCTGGAGGCTCAATCTTTCTTTTAACACTTGCCCTTTTTGCAGTAAACATCTATATTAAAACCCTCTGCTGTTCTTTTTCCGTTTGCATTATGATGAAAAGATGCAAGTGGAGGAGAAGGGGAAGCAGCACCTGGAAACGTTTGGAGTCACAACTCTTCCAGTGACACTGATGTCACTGAAATGCAATCAAACTATCCATCTTCCTTTTCTTTTGGGGGTGGGGGTGTGTGTCTTTCTCATGGTCTGTCAGTATACGCCTGTAGATGGGTGCCAATCCTGTGTGGTGACCTCTTGCAGTTAGGTGGAAATCACTTTGGACGTTCACATGTTTGCTGATGGGGACTTGGAATTCCTGCTTTAATGCAAGTAATTACCACTCTGCTACCGCTTCATGATATGTGTGTCTCAAAAGAGAGAGAAAATGCTGAAGCTCGTAGTGTGAAGCCTGTTCTTGCCTGGGTGGCTCTGAAGCCACTAGCTTCGGTGGGAGGCTGGTCCCCTCTCCGGGAGGAGAAGCAGAGACCCCAGAGGAATGTGGCAGCACGCCTAAAGCAGTTCACTAGGAAAGGGGCCTTTTTTCCTTTATGCCTTGTCCTGGAATGGTTTGGGGAAGAAAGATTCTTTTCATTAAAATACTTTCTTAACCTAGGTAAATCAAACTGTTTTAGGCACAGGAAGGAGGAGTCAGCTTTTTGTGGAAAAATCAAACTTTGAAGGTTTTGATGCTTATTGTGTAAAGCCTTGTACACTTGTCCAGCTGTAACAGCAAGGTTTGTGCCACTGATGTGCACCTGACTTCCCGGTGAACACAGATACATCCCTGTGCCGTCCCCATTGCTGCAGAGTCTGTCTGCGGTCTGGGATTACCTCTGATGGGAAACCGAGGCCATCAGCAGTGGAAGAGGCTTGTGACCATGCGCAGGGGCAGCGCCAGCGGGCAGGACAGTAACACA
The DNA here is from genome assembly GCF_000710305.1 of Buceros rhinoceros silvestris. NCBI lineage: Eukaryota > Metazoa > Chordata > Aves > Bucerotiformes > Bucerotidae > Buceros > Buceros rhinoceros. The sequence goes on from NW_010389308.1 coordinate 93,856, forward strand.
CAGCACGCTTCGGGGTTTGCTTAGCACAAAGTGATTGCACGTGGAACGGGAGTTAGGCACAATCTGGGCTCGCTGCATTTCTCGCCTCAGCTTTATCTCCAAAGACGCTTCGTTACTGGAATAAATACTTCAAAAGGCTGCAAAGCTCTGATGTTCCCTTGGAAGCATCAGTGCTGTTTGGGGGATCATGAGGCATAATCTGCTGTTTGGTGCTCAGGCTCGCACAACTGTTGTTGAACCCTGGTTAAGAAATGACAGGCTGTCAGTACTGGTTGTGAAGGGCTTCAAGGAGCCATTGTTGTTTCAAATTAAAACATTTAAACATTTAAATCCAAAGCTAGGACTGCAGGCTTATTTTAATTATTCCTTTTGTCTCTCGGAAATACTTCCCTGCCGATGATCACACAGCTGTCACATACGCATTACCTTTAGTCAGAATACATGACAGTACTTTCCCATTAGCTGTCATTGTTTTACAAGGAAAACTGGAAACCACTAGAGCAGATATATTAATTTCAAAAGACGACACTGCTGGTGAAGTTATTAAAATAAAAATATCTGAAGACTCACATTCACTTGATTTATAGCAAAGATCTGCCGTAATGTCTCTTGGCAATTGAGGTGACTGGATTTTTTTGGCTGTCTTGTGGAGATGCCTACAATTGTGTCTGATCCCACTCCAGGCTGAGGAATGATATTCAGAGGAGTTGGTGATGTGTTAGTCATTCCTCCTCTGTAAATCATTTTTGTCAGTAACATAAATATATTAATGCTCTACTATGTGTAGTAGTCTTAAGCAGTCATGAAATCTCAAATATCTCTACTCTCTTTACCCACTGATCTTGCTTCTCTGCCATTAGTTACCAAACCCAATGTTAAATATGAAACATTAAAGAAATTCTGAAAAATATTGACTGCATTGGTTAAAAATTTGTGTCAGCACTGTGCTTCCAGCGTTGGGCTGGAACTGAGGAGCAATTCTGAAAATTGTAGAAGGGCAAAGTTACGTAACTAAGTTTTGCCATAGAAAAATGATGATGCTTTGCTCCCCCTCTGAAGTCACTGATTTTCATCAAAGAACTGAAGGGTGAGTCCAGGTCTTGCTAACTTTAAGCAGAGGTTTGAATGACTTCATAAAACAGTTTTCTGGGAGGAAAATAAAATCTTGTGAGTGAAATGCAGTGTGTTCATAAGTAAACAGTGTATTTTTCACTTTTCTCCATTAAGCAGTGCTATCCACTTGCCTACTGCTTTGCCTCCTTTATGTTCCTCTCCATTTTTGCCTTCTCCCTTCCTCTGCAGTGCGGTGACCCCAGTGTAGGGGTGGCCCTGTGCTCCTTCCCCACCTGGCCTCCAACATGCAGACATGCGCTGTCTTGCTGTCAGACACTCACGTGGCTTTGCAGTCCTCTGTGTCAGTGCTAGCGTGGCCGGGTCCCGTGGGCAAATGAATATGTTTTGTGGCTTAAGTTAAAATAATGGTTCTTAAAATGATCCCTTTGAAAAAACTTCTGGTGGAATTATTTTGGGGTAGTGTCCTTTTAAAGACTAAAAAAAATCTACCTGTTGCTACTCTTCCATGGGTGGATTAAATTGATGCTTTTCTAATTTCTTCCCTAGGAGGGGTTTCAGTAGGCAGCCCTGGGTTCTGTCGCAGCAGCAGTGTTATTTGGTTTTCATGAATATTCTCTTTATTTCTTGCGAGAGATTACACAAAACAGAAAATCAAGAGTTCTGTGCACAAAGGCAGGATGGAGTTATTTGCTGTTTACTGTCGAGCTAGGTGCAGTTAATTACCTATGCCTCTTCCGTGTCCAATCTCTTGAAACACATAATGTCATTTTGTTTTCATTTGTATGTGCTGTGTTGGTTTGGAAATAAATGTATGCAATATGTTCTCTGAGAGTTCCAGAAGTATTTTAAAAAGGGCAAACCAAATTGATTTAATCACAGGTATTGTTACAGGCTCTTCTTTAATGGTATGTGCTGTGATTGCTGCTGCAAACAGATCATCTTCATTTTTTAAGTTGTTTTTCAAAGAGAATACACGTGTCCTGGGAATGAACTACAAAATGAAAATAAAACCAACGACAAAGATGACATAGGAGGAGAAGGTTTTATGGGAGTAGTTTGTATAAGAGAATACTGGGGCATCTGAAACAGCTTTCCTGCCCTGTGATTGATGTGGTAAAATTATTAGGCAATGCAAACTTTCACCCTCCTGTTAGTTTACTTCAAGTGCAGGGCAGAGGAGATGATGACTTTGTCTAGAAGCCAGTGAGTTCAAAGAGATGTTCTGATCCCTGGCAGTGTGGTTTTTGTTGTGAGTGTGACACGTGGAGTTGTCGTCACAATGGCTTATAAGGCGACTGGAGGAGTTGGGGGTGGAAGATGTGCGTGCTGATGGATTGCTTTATTACAGCATCGTGTTCGTGGCTTACAACACTGTGAGGGTGAACGGCTGGAGTGTTGGCAGCGCTGGTGCGTGCTGCTGCCCAGCAGCTCACTCTTCGAGAAGCTTTCCGTACAGGAGCAGATGTGTGCTGAGAGGGAATGGTGGATTTAACAGAGGTTGTATTTGATGGCTGCAGGTAGATGCCATCGGTCTGGAAGAAAAAGAAATAATTAAAGCTTTTAATATCCTATTATATAAGTTTCCGCTTCAGCCTCATTATACAGGACAAGCTCCGCTTTGACAAGGACCATTTTACGCTTCCTTTCTTTTCCCCCATTAGATTAACTGAGTTGCTGAACATGAAGGGCGCTTTATGTAAACACTGTTCTGTCCTGTATTGTTTGCTTTTAAATTGCTTGGCCTAGACCTTGTTTTCCCAGACTAGGCAGTGTGAATTGTAATTGTTAAACGCTCATGTCAGCACCCACCCTTGTCATCGCGTACTGGTGAGCTCGTGTGGTCAGGCTGCAGCCTGTGTTCCTAGGCGAGCAGGTTCCCAGTTTGGCTCAACTGTGGCCGCAGCGGTGGTCAGCAAGAGTCTCTGTGCAGCAGCGCCTGCGGGAGCATAACTTACTGAGCTTATACAAACACATACAGGAGAGAACAAACAATGTTTGAGCTAATAATATGGATATGCAGCATAACACAGACTGTGATGGCTTTCCTGGGATGCTACGGAGAGAAAAGAATGAACAGTTCTTTGGTTCTTTTTCTTTAAAATTAATATTGGGTGGTTTGAGGGCATAAAGTCTAAGTGAAACAGAAAAAATATTAGGAGCATAGCGAATATTTAAACATTTTTAGCTAAGTGTCTGAAGTGAAGGTGCAGCATAGGTGGTTGTCAGAAACCCATGACGAAATCCCTACTGGGGGCGCTAGCCAGTATTCAGCAGAGACAGTCAAGGGACAGATGTAACTTGTGCAGTGCCTGAAATGATGGAGTAGCGATGAATAAATAAGTGTATGCTGTAGATTCATGCTCTGTGGTTGTTTGTGCTGCTCCTCACGATGATTTCTTCAAGTAGATTGGGGTTTCTTTTCACATCTTCGCATACAAATAAAAAATCTTTAAAAAGTAATGCTCTCGGGGACATTAGGTATGTGGCTATGAACAGCTTCTGATGATGTTTAAATGCCAGCATGAGCTTGAGGTGCTTTCTGAACTGTAAAAGTCGGTTATCACAAGGGCTCTTCATTGGTATGGTCATTATTCTTTTCACATTGTTCAGGGAAAG
>NW_010389308.1:97637-120930 GCF_000710305.1 Buceros rhinoceros silvestris
AAGAGTCCAAGAAAGCACAGAGTAAGGAACCACTACTTTCTATACAAGGGATGGTTTGGAAATTGTTGGCTGTTTCTCTGTGCTTGATTTTTCATAACTGCTGAGATGGGAGCGTTAACAGGTGTTCCAGGGCAGAGCAAGCACAGTGCGGTTTTGGTTTATGTTCTTACAAAGCATGTGAATCAGAATTGACATACACTTCGTAAATACAGATGCACTTTTGTGGTGGAAACATCTGCATACAAAAATGAAGACTTCTGTAGTAGTGCATGTTCTGAATTGTCTAACAGCCATAAACCTGCAAGTGCCGGATCCTGTCTGGGCTGTGCTGGCACAAATTTTAATATGATAATTTTCTTCTGACAGTTGTTTTGTTTCTTTTTTGCTGCTGTGATGCTAGTTCTCGTGGAAGTACTCTGACATCTGCTTTGGATGTTCAGGTTCTGTCTTCTGTATCTGAAAGTGTCCATATATATGCAAATGTCCATCAAAATCTGGGTCTAGGTTAAGAAAGGAAACAAAGATATACAACTGAAGCTTTGAGAATTAACCCTGTCAATTTATAATAAACAGCTAAATATCACAAAGAAATCAGGAAATAGTCAACTTAGCTAAAAGACGGAGTATATTAAAATAGACAATGCAATTAAAACGTTACCTCAGCATGAGGCAATGTTAGTGTTTTATATCTTATGCATCTAGGGCAGGATTCTGACTTGGCTGGTAATCCAGGAAGCCCACTCGGATACCCAACCTAGTGAAACACACCTTGTGTTTTGCTCTTAAAAGGACACTTTGATGTGAAAGCGGGTGGAATGACAGGTTCATGTTTTGATGTCATCTTGTTACGTACTGGTGCAGTTCCTGGATGTCCATGTAATGCGTCAAGTTCGTACAGTCTGGCTACGGGCAGATGCGAATAAAGAAGCTTCCTTAATGTAGCTGAGTTAGAGCATCTCACTTCTGAATTATAATCCCTCTGGTATTCTGGCGTTGAAGACCTCTTCTCTGGCTGCTGATTTGGCCGAGTTGTGCAGTGGTTTTGTGGTGTACGCAAGCGGTCACCAGGGACGAAGGGAGATCTTTTAACCTAAGGCAAATAGAATTTAATCTCTGGCCCTTGGAGGTTTCCTTTGTAGTTGGAGTGGCTTTGGCGTTCTATCAGTGTGCCTGCTGATTGTTGGAAAATTGGTTTACCTTATTAATGTGTGCCAAGTGACTTGGATGTTGTACATCTGAAAATACCCAGGGGTGGGAGGGTTTTATGTATAAAGTTGGTCTTTAACAGCCTGAAAAAAGGACTTAGCTATGCGTAATCCTGTCGTTTCAAAATTCTTGATGTTAATTATGGCGGCTCCTTTTGCAGCTGTTGATGAGTCCGGACTAAGTGAGGACATATGTAGATGTTCAGCTTTATGCGCTGACAGTGATCACATTAACTTGAATAGTATAAAAAGTTAGTCCTAGTGCCAGTTTTGAAGTCATTTGATGCTTGCATTTGTACTTCCCTACTCATCCCCAAGTAGTTTGGGGCTGTAAATCCAATTGCTTTTGCTGTAAATTTTAGTGACTGGGTCCGCAGGAGAGAGATAATGTACTCGAAAATATGTTCCTTTTTAATTGGGATCTAAGAATAGGAACTTTTTTATGCGCCTCTATAATTTTGTGGAAGCTCCAAGCTTTGGGTAGTTAAACTTGTAATATACAGTCAGAATTGTTGTCTTTATGCCACGTATTGAGCTCAAATTTGATTACTAAAATATAAAACAAATTGCTTCAATTGCCAATAAAATGACAGGGAAGACATTGCATGACTGATGGTTTTGTTTTAATGTGGGATGCCCTCCTTCAAATTGCATACGGGGTCAATTCTCATCTTGGTTAGCCCACTTCAGGCTCTGGAGAGGAAAATGCCCTCGATGACGTTCCTGAAGGCAGAGTTAATATGCTGGTAACCGTGATGAATTCTGCACTGAACAATTAGTCGTTGCCACTGTCTGCTTTTCTGCCTTGAGCTGAGCCTTTCTCACATCTTTCCAGAGGTTAACAGCATCTCTGGATGGTTTCTTTTGTCCCCAACAAGGTGTAAGCCACGGGGAGCTGTCTCCACGGGAAACAGGGCATTTTTATTCAAATAATCACACAGTGATACAGGACATGAAAGCCGGGGCTTATGTGAGGCTGGGATGTCTTTGGTAATGACTGCTACATAATGGAGCCACCTGGTGAGTTGTGCGTTGCATTGCTCGGTGGGAAATGGGACTTGAGGAGCTACTTTAGGACTCTGTCTGACAGGGACCACACTGGGCAGGTATGTTCAGCTCATTTGCTTAGTCTCCGAGTGAGGTCATGCTGACCAAGCAGCACTTTGAATTTTCCTTACCTGCTGGCATAGAAGAAACTGTTCACAGCGGATGGTTACGGAGAGATGGAAAATTATGGAGATGAACAGCCAGTGCAAGAGCGGGACAGGTATTTTCCATGTATTACCTAGCAGGAAGGTTATTGCAGCTAATACTGTTTATAAAACCGCTGTATGGTTTCCGTTGTCTCTCCTTTCTTCACGCAGTGAAAAGGTACATAATGAATGCCGCTGCCTGTGAATAAATGCATTCCAACTGTATCATCTTTTTTTCATTAGAAGCTGTCTTTTGATAGCTGTTGATCTGCATATATTTCTTTCCAGAGTCCATAGCTCTATGAACTTTAATTACTCTGCTTATCTTATGTCATCGATTGGATGCTCGCTCTTCGTGTAGAAAACCCCACACTCAGCATGGGATATGCCTGGAACGCTCTACAGAGTGCAGCAGACGCGAAAAGAACTGCATCACAGCAACGTTACCGATTTATAGCAGCTGAGAATCAGACCCAGAAAGCAAACTGGAGAAGCTGGTGGCTTCTTTAGTATCATGAGCATGCTCTTGGGACCAAAGTAGCTTTGCTTTGTTGAAAACCCACACCTTTCTGCTGCCACATTTGGTCAAATTCTGCTGAATAAGTGAAGTTGTCTAAAACATAGTAATACTGTTTTTGCAACCTTTTTAATAAGTGAATCGTCTTTCTTCTGCCTCTTCTGCTTGGTCCCTTGAGGATCTGCTGAATGACTGGGAGGTTGGGAACAGGTTACCACAGTGTTTGCCCCTGTATGGGGATGAGCTAGGGTTAGGTCTTGTACCTGTTGTCCTGTGTCAGCCTGGACAAATAGCCTAGGCTCCCAGTTGTCCTGAAAATGGAAGGTAACTTCACTTTCTCCAAGTATGAGTCTAGGAGAAAAATGTGAAGTATTTGTAAATATTCAGATAGTACAATCATGGAACCTGTGGATGATTGTAGAATAATCTCCTGTAGTAGTTCCCAAAGTTGTGCTTTCTGATCTCTGTGGGAATAACTCCTAAAGAAGTGAAACCATCAGGATTTACCCAACTTGCAGGAACTTCACATAATTTTTAAAAAAGTGTTTTCCATCGTTAATTTGTCACAACCAGGGATAAAATAGAGCGTGCAAAATCCACCACAGCTGAATTAACAGGAGAGGAGGCTGTTATATTTAAGCTCGTTTTTTTTCTGTAATTAATGTGTTTCATAGAGACAATGTTCCTTCTTGAGGAGAAAGTCTCTTAATTGGTAGTTATGTGGGCTTAATGATCTACTTAGAGTACAGAGGGGGGGAAAGGCGTGTGTGTGTGGGGGGACACACACAAACACCGAATCATATTGAGTGTCAGAACTCGGCCAATCCAGTTTCAGAGACAGCTTTAACCAGAAACTGAGGAGATCAGCCTGGCTCAGAGAAGGCACTTTGACAGAAACGCTCGGCGAGCGGGGATGCTGCGGGTGAGAACAGTTGCCTACAAAATGAATGCTCGAGGGAGAGCCAGTCATATTAAGGAGGCCGTAAGAACCAAAATCTTAAATAAATAAAAGGCAGGGGGTGCAGATCGGGAAGGAGATGGTAGATCTGATTATTTTCTTTTGCACTTTGACAGGAACGCTCAGCGAGCGGGGATGCTGCGGGTGAGAACAGTTGCCTACAAAATGAATGCTCGAGTGAGAGCCAGTCATATTAAGGAGGCCATAAGAACCAAAATCTTAAATAAATAAAAGGCAGGGGGTGCAGATGAAGGAGATGGTAGATCTGATTATTTTCTTTTTTAAAGTGCTACCGTGGGGAAATTGGAACAATCTCAGTTTGTGTTATTTCTGCATTTGTGAGGTTGTTCACTTAACCTGTGCGGTGACCTGGAATATTCAATGCCACTGAGACAGAAGGAGTAACTGAGAGACTTGTGATTTCAAGGAGGAATTTTATTGAACAGCAGCAGATTTACTTTACACTTCAGTAGTAAGTGATAAGAGAGGAATTATTCAACATGCTTTCTTATTCCGGCCCTGGGAGGTGGTGTACGTTTTGAGGGCAGAGAACGTAGTGCCTCATATCATGGAAGTGGAATCTATTTTAAATTTAAGATGAGAAGTGCCATATTTTGTAGATGTTGTTTAGGTTTCTCTAGCATTTCTCTGAACTTAAAGTTTTTAAGTCGTGGTAATGCCTTTTGACAAGGTATTTGGACATGAGCAGAATGCTGAAGCGATTAAGAGACAAAATCTGAAATTTACTTAGAAATTTCAGAGGGCAACGGTTTGGCAATATACATAAACACTAGTTATGATGTGTCAGTCTGGATTAGACCCTGCTCTTCCTATCTTTCCATGGGCAGATGTTGCTTTTTTCACTTTATAGATTTGCTTAAGCATTTTGGTCTGCCTTTCTGGCACCCTCAGGCTTCCCATCAACCCGACCAAAAAATGCATGTCATACAGGATTCACCTTTTCCTGTTAGATTAGATACTCCTGGGTGGTCAGCTGTGTGGTTGTGGGGCTTTTTTTCCCCTCCCTTCTTTTTCTGGGGGCGGTGGGTGAAAAGGGGCAGGGAAGCTAAATAAACTTGATCATTAGAATTTGACTTCATAGTGGGCAAGCATCAAGGAAACAATCAGAACAGACTTACAACATGATAATCCCTTTGACAATTAAAATAAGTGATTTGAGAAAACATACACATCCAAAAATGCTGTTTGTGCATGGGGCATTTCTCCATGTTCTGTGTCCGTATGATTGATGATAGTATCGTGTGTAGCTCTATGCACGCGGGACATACTTTGGATTGAATTTTAAAATTCAAATCAGCTTTCTGCAATTGCATTTGAGTTCATACACAACAAATACAGCGTGTTTGGCTCTTCACTCAGAGGTGAAGAATGATGAAAACCTTTGTTAAAGGAAAAAACCTTTGTTAAAAGTGACATGTTTAATAGAACTTCAGTAAGACACTAAAATATCGCTGTGATCTAGCCAGTGGTACATGTTAAAGGGAGGAGGACAGATAAACTCTCTGGGAAATCTCTTCTGGGTTGTGCGCTGACGTTACTGGTGAGATCTGTGAGCGTATACACTTCAGATCGGTTTAACGAAGTCTTCCCTCGAATACCCGCTTGGTTCACCAGCATTCAGTCTGCCCCCTGCATGAATTTGTGACTTTTGTAGGGGGTGTGTGATCACCTGTACCACAGGTGAACCTTCTGATCTTTGGGGGTTGTTAGGCTAGTGTTTGAACATGTTGGGCGGCCTTAATATATTTCAGTATTTTCTAAAGATGTTTTCAGCTTTTCAGGAAGAGAAAGCTTTAAAGATTGGTAGTTTCCATCTTTTGGATATTAAATAGGTTGCACATTTTTTATTAAAACAGTGTTCTCGTAGCCGTGCTAATAAGACATTTTATGTGTCATTGCCAGGTCTGCCTTTCTTACGTTGGGAATCCCAAAAACACTGTTTCACCTGGGTATCTTCGCCGTTGTCCAAACTCAGAAATCGGCAGTAGTGTATGTTTAAACCCTCACCTTCTCTTCTATCTACCGTCTTTCTTTCCAGCTTCTGAAAGGCTAAAAATACACATACTTTGTTAATCCACGAATGCATAATGTCTTGAATATGTATAAATACATACATATGGTCAGTGTAGAAGTAAACAATTCTGAGACTTAGATCTGTTTTTTTGACGCTCCCTATGCCCTGTGTGTTCTTTGCCAGCTTTGTCTGCAGAGAAATAAGAGAAATAAGTGCTAGGGTTTGGGTTCAGTTCTCCGGAGCCGAGGGCTTCAAATTTGAAGCTATAGAGCAACACCGAACATAGTAGTAACGTGCTGTGATTCAGTGCACATCAGTTCGTAATCACCTCCGAGAAACCACTCGTAGTATGCATTAAACAATGCTTTTGAAGAGTTTTGTTACGTTTAGTTCTCTGTAGTGCATAGCACTGGCAAAGGTTAATTGGTTTGTATAATGCTAGGAGGTAGTCGTTGGTACATCTGCTAGTCTGAGTTAGCACTAGGGCTGTGACGTGATCACGCCAACTTCGGTAAGGATCCGATAGCTGACTCAAATGCCTCAGCCATCAGAGAAGTACAGCCTAACTCCTGAGCTTAATCAGGAATCTCTCTAGAGCAGAACTGGGCAGTGGAACCAAACTAGGTCAGGTAGTTTCATGGTGTCAATTTTCATCCACTGGAAAGGGAGTTGTTACCAAAGTAGTTTTGCTAAGAACAAAGTCCCCAACTTCAGAAACTTGGGAACAGAGCAGAAAAGAATGATACTTTCATCCAGGTCATGCATTTTTACATTTTTCCCTATTTAATAAGCTAAAGCCTGGAGATGTAGAATTTGGTGCATGTATTAGGCAATTCTTTGGAGTTACTGTAGGTCTTCAAAACACAAGGGGTTTGGTTTCAGTGGTTTTTTTCTTTAACACTCTTACATCTAAAGGTTGTGCTTCCAAATCCCCACTGAAAGCTGAGAGAAACTTTGATCATAGACGCTGAATGTTGGCAGGGGTGTTTGCTGGGGAGGCAGAGTGGGCGTTCTCTCGCGGAGCACAGACATGAGTGCCCGAGAAGAATATTCAGGGGAGAGGCTTTTTTCTCTCTTGCTTAAATGAGAAAACCTAGCACGCTAGCCTCCACATTTTCATACCTTTAGATAAAATGTATATGTATGGAATACACTGGGGTACCTTCGTACCCACTTATCTGATAAACTGAGATCAAAGTACTGGCGCATACCTCTGCTGGATTGAGGACCCTTCTAAACTAGGACAGTCATTCTTCCAGAAGAGTTTTCAGCCACTCATCGGTAGCTGCACTGCTTTAGGTCAGGGCAGTGGTTCTGACCTGTTTACTTTCACTGTAATGCTTAAACTTACCATATAACACAGCCTTAAGCTGCTGCAGTAGCTGATTGACTTGCTCTGAATTTAAGACCTGATTCTTCTAGTGGCTTTTCTGGCCAGTTTCAGAGGTGGTGTCTGAGCTGAGGTAGCATTGGGAATAGGGCTGGGGCAGTTCATTCAGAGCGGCGGACTTTTACACGAGGCTTTGTAAATATTGTGCACATCTGCATTCTTTCAGACTTAAATGGCAGCGAGTTTGGGCTTGACATGTTGTAAGGGAGTAGCTGTTTTCTTTACCAAGGTGCTTGCACTTCTCTACCAACAGAAGTGTTCATGTAAAACAGAACGAAGGTATGAAGCCAGAGATACCAAGTACAATATGCAGTGGTCACTGGAGTGCTGAGATAGCATCGGAACAAAGCTAAGCATTTCCAGTGCTGCCCAGGCGTGAACGCTGCTATTAAGGGAAAAGTGTCCAAGTGTGACTGCCTTTGATCCAAGGTTGGTGCAGATCTGGTGGAACGGACAGCCATTTAATAGGAAGCAATCATCTTTGATTCTACGTGGCTATTTCTTTGCTTCTTTTATCTTTAAGTAATTTAGAAAAGAATTACATGAGTAACAAGTATGCACTTAACAGTGGTTAACACAACCTTTGAAGGCACGGGTCAGTGCTTGTATCTACAAGCTCAAAAAGAAACCTGAACTGTCACTGTGCCTTTAATACCATATAAAATTTCCTAATATAAGCCAGGAACTAGAAGTTAATGTTATTCAGGTTTTGGTCTACTTTTGGAGTTGCTTGCTCTAATCTGAAGAGCCATCTCTTCTCAATCAAGAAGTGCCATGAGCATTGAATCGATTTTCTGCTCTGAATGGGGCATCTATTCCTAGTAACTTCTAGGCAAAAAGTCACCTGCTGCAGCTGATGCGATACATATGCCTAGTTCTACTCTCTCTGCAAATCTGTACTTAAAGGCCCCTTTAGGCAGTACTTTTAGAGTGAAAAGGACTTATCTGGACAAAATGTGCTAATCGTGCCTGAACCAGGAGAATGACTTTATTATTTTCACCATTCTCATGCCGTCATTATGATCTAGTGTTTTCCCTTCCTAAATGAGAACAGTGGCCTTGCCTCTGACCTCCATTAATATATATCATAAAAGCTGCCTTTAACGTGCTCCTCAGGAAGACCTCATTGCCTTGCAACCTGTTCTTTGGTGACAGTTCAGGGGAATGTTATAGATTCACATAAAACTTATCAAACGGATGGGATAACCCCATGGCTGGGGAGCCGTTATTGAGCATGTATTCAGTAGTCCACTCATTATTATATAAAATATATTTGGATAAAGTTAAACATTTCTGTGTCCTGTTGTAATATGCAAAACATGCAACTCTCGGAGTTGGGGTTTGGAGAAGAGGCTGCTTTCGTCATAAGCAGCGCAGGATCAAGATGTCCAGCTGTGCTTGTGCATATCTTGCAGTAGGTACTGCTCCATCCCTGAATCCTCTACAGAGGAGGAAATCAGAACAGAAATGCTGCTTGCAGGAGCAGCATCTCTTTGTGACCCCACGTATTTGAAGTGATGGACACAGCTTGTTTCTACTTCCAACTGCATAATTTTATAGCTGTTTGCATATAATTTAATGCTAATTATGGAGCAGTGAAACAAGTAGCAAATAGGTACTGAACAGCACCTGCCACGAAATGCGGACACAGGGTCTGACTGTACATGTGTTCCAAAAGCAGAATCTGAATTTTCCCTTCAGCTGTGAGTAAATTGTTGGAAAAGTGGCCAAACCTAGTAAAGTACTTCAGGAATGTGTGCCGTGCAGAGACTTCTATTGTTGCTATTGAATTTTTTTTCATGAATGTGATGGCAGTTAATCCTAGCTACATATAGCCTTGGGAAAATCAATTTATAGGCTGTCTCTGAGTTTCCCCTATTTTTGTAATGTTGGAAATATATTCTTTCTTTCATAGAACTGATGTGAAATAACTTTAAAAAAAATACATATATACAGCAGTTAAAAAGGTGTAAAATGCTTCCTTCTTATTTTGGCATGATTTATTTAGTGAGAACAGAAGAATGCAATATGAGTAATGAATCAGGGATTGTATTGACCAGACTGTCACTGTGGTGACCTTTTAAAATCCAGGATGTTTTATCATTCTCTAAAATTGGATTCAAAATCTATACATAGCTACGGATATAGTTATTAGATACTGTGCTAGTAATACTCATACGTGACCAGCACACGTGGTGGAGGTCGCAGAACTGTGTAGTTGAGGCTGGAAGTCACCCATGGAGATTGCGTAGTTTCTTCTTATGTTTAAATGGAATTTCCTGTGTTTCAGTTTGTGCCCATCACCTCCTGCCCTGTCACTAGGCAGGGAGCAGCCTTGGTTGCTGGGACCATGGGTGGTGCAGTTGGGGATTCTGAGAGCCCTCGCAATACTGAGGACAGCGCTTGCATTTTTTTAGGCTCTGTTTTGCTAGCTCCGCTGCTTTAGTCCGTTATTTCCTCCACGCAGTTCTGGTCATAGACTAGTTACGTTTGATGGCCTGGCTTGTCAATATTAAATATCATGACACTAGTAACAGTAACTTTTTCACTAAGCTCTGCATTTCTTGGAGAAGATTTTCTATTGTGGCAGAAGTGCCGGGCATGGAAAATCCTGCTTCGGTAAGTCAGAATGAAGTTACTGTGGAGTAAATCTCATTTAATGCTTTGAAATGTTAAGGGCACATTCCTATTTTCATACATATGGACAATAAATCAGGTCTCATGAAGCCATTACCTGTCTAAGAATAGCGAAGTAGAAAGAGAAACAAAATGAATTCCTATTGTGCGTAGATTGAAGTGTGAGCCCTTTCTGATATCCAGGATCTCTTTTCCTTCACGGTGTAACGACTTCTCACAATTCCACAAGAAAGTTACTATAAAAGGCCAACAATACAGCTTCCATCTCATCGAGTACTGATTTGTTATGTTCATTTCCTTTATGTGTACTGGCCTAGTGCTTTGACCCAGAAAATCTGGGGCAAGAACGCTGTCTGCTTGGGTATCTGGAGTGCACTGGTCACAGTTTTATTGGGATAAAAGCAGCACCTTCAGCTTAGCTGTGCCTAAATACCTGTTGTTCGTCTAAACACAAATATTCTTCCTTACTAAAGCTCTGGAGATAACTCTTGTCTTGGTTGTCTCTAAGCTCAGTAGCAGCTGTGGTGGACTCCATGGCTGTGCCGTCCCGGGGTAGAGAGTTGCTCCCAGATCTAGGCTGGTGTCAGGCTTAGGTCTGAGCTTGAGTTCAGTGCCATTTGGGATTTGTGTCGTGCCTGTGATAGCCTTCAGCTAAGGTGATATTTTCATCCTTGAAAACAGGAATCGAGGTAGATGCTGATCTTTCTTTAAAAGGAGCAAGCTAAGCCTTAACTTCTTACATGTTTAAATTCCCATTTTCTGAGGCAGGTGAGTGCCTTACTGAGTATTTAAAATCCCCACAGCAGAGAACGGTAAGCAGTTTAAAGTTACAGATGCTTTGATGTTCATGTCAGGGTAACCAAGCCAGATTTGATAACCTGTGTGCTGAGATCTTTGGAGGTCTTTTCTCTTGGGTTCTGCTTTATATAGTTAATGTAGAAAGCAGAACACAAAAGAACAAATTTCACAAAATTAACATCTCATATTAACAGTAGGGTAGGGATGTGTTGTCCTCCATGGCATCATCTGCTGCTGACATTCAAGCAGTTCTAATTACTTTAATGACTCCCATAGGTCCCCTCTGTAACTGCTGGATGATGCCTGAGGACACTCTTCGTAGGTGGGAGAATAAAGCCACGGAGCAACCAGAGGATGAACTACTCTTCTTGCAGGCAAAAAATTGTTTTACTGAAGGTCTTTGGAGTTACTAGGCCAGAGACTTTCCTCTCTGCCAATCATACCTTCTCATTCTGCTTGTAGGGAATACTTGTATCTCTGCTTGGATTACTTTGGATTTCAGAATCAAACTCTCTGCTGTGTTCTGTTAATTTCTTTTATGAATATTGTATGTATTTATGTATGTATTTAAACAACTCTTAATTTTCTCAGAATACTTTTTTGATGGAGTTAGGCTGTAAAGTCCTGTCAAACTACATAAAACATCTTGATAGTTACTAGTCTCCATTGTTTGTCATGTTTTTATGTGGTGACCTACAAACACCTGAGATTATTCGATGAATCTATCTGGTAGGAGAAGGTTGGCGTGCTTCCTTGGGATCACTGAGTTTTGACTTTCTCCTTTTTCATAATCTTAGTGCTCACTTTTTTGAGAGGCAACCTCCATAATGGAGTTGTACGTTATTATTGGTGTTCTTTGATACAAAAGAAATTTAGTACCTTTGGAGCTATAAATATCATTGATTCACTCCAAACAGAGAAAGATACTGCAATATTTTTTAGATTATTAAGACTTTTCCACTTACTGTCTGGGGAAGAGTTATGAATTTGGTAATCATTATGCCCTAGGTGACTTAGGTTAAGCAATCAAACCCTCTCTTTAAAACGTAATTATGATTGTTTTCAACATTCAATTCTTTTCTTTTTTCCCCCCAAAATATTAATTTTTCTAATGCCTTGAGCATTTTTTGTTTACTATTTCAAAGAACTGCTCCTGTGGCCTGCATTACAATTGAGGAGAGTCTTAGCAGCACTATGGCAGATTATATTTCTCACCTGCAAAGCTTTTATGGAGTTACTGAGCACTGCAAGATGTTGTGGTAGGAATCCAAGCTTGCAATAAATGTATGTCATTCCCTGCTGAATGACTAGGATGAAGAATCTCAGTTGTCTCCATGTGGATTTGAGTTTCTTGACTGGCTTGCTTTTGAAAAAAAAAAGGGGGGGGAAAATGAGAAAAGGGTGGAGGAAAAAAAGTCTTAGGAGATACTAGCTTGGATCTTATACTTTTGATGGTTGTTTTAATAGTGGTATGAAAGTGTGTGAGGCAGAAATCTAACGAAAGTTCATGCGGGTGTTCATGCATCAGTAATATGTGGTGATACAATAAGGGAGGAATTTTATATGTGCATGCACACAAATTCTGTGTAAAATTTAAGTTGTGAAAATCAAAAGTGCCTCATTTTTAAACTCGTGCTTCTGCAAATTGGAATGGAAATGGGTGACACCTGGGTGCACAGGTCCTTCCTCGTTGTGATGAAGGGGGATGTTTGGAGCCAGGCGCTGCACAGGTGATGTGCTCTGGAGTCAGTGGTAATGTTCCTTTTGAATGTTACGGGTGCAGATATGAAGAAGCCTGGTCAGTTTGTGACTTCAGATGTGCTGCTGTCCACCACTCTTGTATCCAGCTAAGACTCAAACGTCCTCCTATATTTTATTTAATTTTGTAAACTAGTGCTTGTGAAAACTGGGCACCAGAGAGCTTTTAGGACAGAATTTGTGGGCTTGAATTGCCTTCCATCTCATCTGCTGTACACCCAGCAACGCCTTTACAACCAAAAAATCTTCTATAAAGAGGAGCTCAGGTATGAAGTAAACAAAAGCAGGAGTTGAGAGGTGTACACTGTAAAACCACCAGTCTTGTTTGCTTTAAGAAGTTCCAGAAAGTTTTTCTGGGGTGGGTGTAAAGCACAAGTTAAGTTACAGTAAATGGTGTGTGGATGTTGGCATTCAAGAGAGAAACAGCTTTAAAGCTAAAACCCAGGAGGGTGACAGTGCTCCCTCCTGGGTGTGTTCATACTGGGGTTTAATGTACTGTGACTTCTGCGCGTTGGCTGCACACCATTAGTTGATTTGCTTCGACTTTGCTGCACGTCCTTACGTTGATGTGGCCTTTGGTCCTTCTCTCGATGCTACCTGAAGTCTCAAAGCCATGGCTTTCCCTGGACAGACCTTACTCTGCAGATGCTGTGCCCTGTCCCCCTTACATGTCAGTCATTTGATTAACCTTTCAAATTGTCTCTTCAGTCCCAGTTAGAAAGGGCAAAGTACCATGGCCTGTTTTAATATTTAAAATGAGAAACTGATGTTCATCACTGACGCTTCATTTCCTGCAGGATGATGTGCTTCAGAGCCTCTTTATCTGCTGGACCTGATGCGCATGGTGATGCCTCTACTACATTAACACACGCTTTTCAGCCACGCTGTTCCTGGTTTTGGCTGATGAGGCTAAAAGAAGATCATCCAGAATGTGATGATGATTCAACATTTATGTTTTTTATCCATCACAGGGTGAATGTATTCTCAGCGGGATACTTGGGGGTTCAGAGGGACAGTGAAAATGCTCTGCTGTTGTATTTCTGATGGGTTTAGTAATGCTCGATAGAAATGGTATTTCAGTTTTCCTGGTACAGACATTTGTAACACAGTACTCTGTGCTATAAAGGCAATTAATTGCCTGTCTGATGTGCTTTACTGTACATCAAAATCTGCTGTTTAATTGTGAGTATGAAAGTGTGACTGCAAAAAGGATCCATTTTTGATTTCCTAAGATACTCAATGTGTTATGAATAGGAAAATAAGCCTGCAGCCAAGTTGAGCATTTTATTTCCTATTTTAAAGTAATTGCCGAAGTTATGAAAATATTTATGCAGAACTAGTGTTTTAGTTACCCAATTACCAAAAGAAGTGAATCTGTAGAATTTAGTAGCAGAGAATGACGTTTTTTCCTCCCTAAGAGTTCTACCAGCTTTAGACACGATTTTTAATTAATCTGATAAAGTGAGATATTGATACCCCCTCAAAACAGCCGTCTAATTCAAGAGTGTGTTGGGAACCTGAGTTCTTGAGATAATGCAGGAAGTTTCCAGAGATCCCTGACTCATCGCTTGGAAACTGCAGTACTTAAGTGGATGCTTGGGTTCCTGTCTACGCCTCCAAACTTCACACCCCACGAGAAGGTGTGAATACTCTCCCTGGTGTGTTTAGCCACCGCTTCAGGCTTCGTGTCCCCGTGGAAATGTAAATGATTAATAATAGCATCTTAGCCGATGGTTGGAGATAAAATAAACATTATTCTAGAGCATGATAGTGAAGTCTGGAAACAATTATTTGATATATAACAGTCTGTTTTATTAAACTGAAGGCTGTGTTGTAATGGGATTTTGCAGGAAATTTGCAAGTCGTACACTAAGAATTAATTTGCTGCTAGGTTTGAGGATGGAGCAGTTTCAAAACTATTAATAAACATTGAGGGGAAAAAATTGATTTGTAAGTGCTTTATGATCTAATTTTGAAGGATGAAATCCTTTGTTCATTTTAGTTGTACTGTTTCTGTTGATGGAAATCTGTGGACGATTAGCTAGAATAGAGCTAGAACATGATAGAATTGGTCTGACCCAGAGCAGCACTAGTCATCTGCGGAGTAAACTGGCCGAAGGTACCAAAAAGGGCTCAGCAACATTCGTGACTGTCCAGGAAAGAAAATGTGTATATTTATCCAGTTAAAACTCCAGAAATAAATAAGCACTTCAGACACAATCTAATTATCCTGTTGGAATTTGACCAAAATGCTGGGAGGTGACAGCCCTTGAATTAGAGGTGTCCACAGGGAGTTAATAGCAGAGTCTGAGAAGTCCAGGTCTGGACACACATCCTGGGTGTGGGGTGTAAGGCGTTACTGCCAGCGCCCACCGCAACCAACCGCTGCGCTATCCCTGTCCTTCATCAGTGTACCCTGAAACAGCATGACACGTAATTAAAATAATCTTGAATTATCAGTATTGTAAGTGCCACCGATGGCACCGTTTGAGACAATGCGATAAAATAGTGTCTAATTTTTCTGCTTAATACTGTCTTTTAAATTCCTTTTACATCAAAGCCTGTTGCTACATAAAATAGCTCTTGAGGAGGATGGTGTCGAATTATGAGGTATAATGGTTTTGGATTCTTCATCTTCAGATCTTTAAAGAGGAAAGATTTTTTTTTTTTTTGTTAGCTTTTGGGGTGCAACCTCTGCTGTAGAAAGTCCTGGTTTTAAGAAATACTAGGAGATACCTATGCTAATGTTTTTTCACAGGCAGGTTCTTTACAGTTATAGCTGTCTCCCAAAGAGCAACTCAAGTACAGAGGATAAACTGGCAAGATTCATTTTTAATGTGATAACTTTGGCAAGAGTTCTAGTCTTCAGCGGTGAAGTGAGCACCTGTGGACTCGGGGGACGCATGTCTCAGTAACACCGGGTTAGATTTTGGTTCCTTCCCTCCTCCCTGAAAAACAGGGGAAATCAGTTTAATTCGAAGGATCGGAGAGTTTGGGGGGGTTTTGTGTTTAATGATTTCTGTGTTCTCCGCTTTCTGTTTTTCCTCTCTTGCTGGTTGGTTTTGCTGCCATGCCCGAGCGTGCACTTCTTGAGGCCGCTTTTGAATTGCAGCGTCAGTAACAATCGCAGATGCCCACCGGTGAGATTCTGTGCTGCAGCCACCCAATATGGTTCTGATGTCTCTGAAGAGTGGTGCAATTTTCAGATGATTTGGCGTATCCTTCCGCAGCGTTTTTACTTGAGAGCTGATGATGGCTTGGAGTTTCAGATGCAAAATCTTACCTGCCTTTTTTCAGGCAAATGAGACACAAACTGGCTTCCCCCCTGCTGCAGTCCTGTTGTATGTTCTGATCGTCAGCGTGAGCATTTAATTGTCTTGCTCTTCTTGATGTCCTGTTTCTGTATGATGCTGGTTTGACGGGAGGAACCCCGAATACGCTCCCATGTGTATGCCTCGTATTAAAAGTGCGTGTGCTCCCAGGACCAAGGTTCAAAAGGTCCCAGTGAGGCATTAGTAAAACTAAATAGTTGTTTGTAATCCCACTAAACCCAGGTACTTACTGCTTTAAGCCCAAAGCTGCACGGCTTTGGCCATGTGCTCCAGAGCCTCGCTTGGCAGTAATCTCTGAGAGATGTGAACAAAGTGTTGCATGTGTCTAATGCTCTCAAAAACAGGCTTTTACGCGTCTGGGCGTGTAATGAAGCAAAGTGGTGTATAGCAGAGACTTTATGATGCTTGTCTAGACAGGATGATCTTTATCCATAGAGATAAGTTCCTTTTTACCAGTTTAAAAAGAAAAAAAACCGATAAACACTGTGTTTTGCATAAGCAGCGCCAAAGAGTACATGTGATTCTCATGGTTGTTTGCTCAGTTAAGGTGATGTCAGAGATGTTACTGAACAAGACTGAAGTACCAGTGGAGAATTAGCCAGCTGAGCTTCATAACTGAGCATTCTGTGTTTGGGTGGGAATGGGATTTCACACCTCTTTAAGGAGAAAAAAAGTAGAATTTTATTACGAGACACATCTGTGTCAATACCGATGTCCTGCAAGGTTTTCTGTGGCAGTGGAGACTAATTCTTTCCAGACCCGGTTCTGGAAGCTCTGCTTGATCTTTCCAGCCACCTGGGCAGCTACAGGTCCCCTTAGCATTTGGAAATGGGCTGTTGAGTCCGCTCCAGCCAACATAAATCGCTGAGTGCCACCCATTTTGCCACGCTTCAGGCATGGGGTGTTTCGGGATATTGTAAAGCATGGCTGTGATTAAGGGGCACACGCCACGGGGATGGTGTCAGGGATAATTTGAGGTCCTCATGGTGGTCTTTAGGGAACCAATTTCTGCAGACTGTGCAGAGTTACCCCAGAACGGAGCATGGTCGCTGGCTGGCTGAACGGAGCGACTGCTGTCTCTCCATTTTATCTGCCTCGTTTACTAACGAGCTGCTGCAGTACTGTGCTGGACTTGTTTTCACTCATACGAGAGGGAAACTACTGTGTGCAATGTCCTTCACCAGTGGGATCAGTCTTTATCTAATTATTACAGCCCAGTGCTGCTGGCTTTGGAAGGAGCAGGAAAATGAATTGCCTTTTTTATTTTTTGTTCCCTTACGAAAAACTGTTAAATACTTATATGAAGTCTGTTTTTTTTTTTTTCATCTCCCTGTGAAATGCCTCAGGGCAAGGTTACAGTAATCGTGTGTTATGTTGCCCTGCTGTACAGAGCCCCATTATAATTTGGCTCGTTTTTGTAGCATTTGTCTCTGGGGGATCAGCTGCAGTAGCTATTGTACAGTGTCAGCGTGGTGTTACTGTTCGGTGTGCCCAGCGTTTGGGAGGATGTCTTCCAAGGGGTGGCGGTGAAAACGGCTGTGGGGTTTGTGAGTGGCAGCAGGTTTTTTCCTTTTGTCCCGTTTGCTTTTTAAATTTTTTTTTTTAAATTGGGATGTTGAAAAATTAATATTTCTTTAGGCAAAAAGGAAATGTTTTTTGTAGGTTAGGTAGAAAATTGTGGTCTTGTAACTGTCAAGTAGGTTGTTATCCTCTGGAGGAGCACATAGCGCCCAGCACTGATCCTAGTGATGCTGCACTTCTTCACTCATCCCTCCTATCCCCGTTTCTCTTCCTAATGCTAATTCTGGTCAACTGACCCATTTCTTACCACGAGTCCGTATCTGATTTAGGGATAAATTAATCGGGCATTACATGTACATTACATGTCAATTCTTATAAAGTAGTGAACTGCTCCTGAGCTCGTTTGTGATCTTCCTCAGAAGGTGCATCGCTACTTGAATGGGGCCCTTTTTTAGAATTTTTCCTGTCTTGGTACAGGTTGTCCTTTGCGGGCAGGAGGTCTTTCAGGACAGACACAAATCCCAAATACGTTGTAATGGTAAAGGCTTAGCAACCATTAAAAAACCCAAGAATTTAAGGAGTTAGAACAAAACTGGTTTCAGATGTATTTGTTTTCCCTCAAGTCGCTGCCAGCTTCAGAGAAATGGGATAGTGTGTGTTTTGTTTCCTGGCAGGAATATATTTCCAGTGTAACCCAAACATCTGTATATGTCCTTGTCACTTGAATTGTGCTCCACAATGTTCCAGATACGGGGGCAGTTAATATGGAATGCTCCTCTGGACTCTGACCACGTTTGTCCCTATCAATTCATTTCATTTCAGAGGAGAATTCCCTTTTGGCAGAGAATGAGGTACCTGAAAGCTTTTCTTTCCCCTGATGCTTTTATCCCCTACTTCAGATGTCAGAACACCTTTGTAGCCACGTCACATGCTGTTCTGTACTTCTGGTCTGAGCTGGGTGCTTTATTGGAAGGATAGCTTGAAGAATATGGGGTACAAACAGCAGTCTTAGATGTTCCTCCGATTGGTGGGAGTTAGTCTCCTTGTATTCTACTCTCCTGACCTATTTTATCCCAGCAGCTAGAAGCGGTCTGACTTCCTTAATGTGCATCATCCAGTTCATTGCAGTTGTGAAAAATGAGATTGTGTGTTTCAAGGTGTACGGGCAGCAACATTGCCTAGAAGCTCCCTTCTAGCAAAAATAAGAAATTCTGTGAACATGGTACGCATTAAAAATTTAAAATGCAACCAGTATTTTCCATATTGTACGTACATAAAGGCATAATACAAGCCTTTGCTGGGGGATCGTGTCTTTCATCCGCAGCTGATCTATGTGTGTCTGGACTCCGAAAGCTTTCCCGTCCCTGCCAGTCAAACTTCACCGCCCTCCTTTAGCAACCCCAAACTGTGAGCACTCCTGTCATCTCCTGGGTAATCTTGGATGCTGCACACAAATCCATATGTAAATTTTCAGTCTGACGAGCTTGAGTTTGACCAGGCATATTTCAGAGGGGTGTTCAGCACCAGTCGTGTTGCTGCTGGACTGTAAACTCAGCTCAGGTGTTTGTCACTGGTGATTTCAAACCAAGGCTGCTGTGTTCCACACAACTTCGTTTCCTGATGGGGTTTGCCTCAGTAAAACTTCACGCATAGCAGCTTCTCTGGACAAGGATATGTTTGGGTTTTTTTGCTTCTGAATCTGTGATCAAGCTCTGTTAAAGAAGAAAAAGCTTGAACATGGCACCTGAGTCCTTTTTAGAAAACTGTAAAGATGGGGTAAAATATTTCTCAAGATCAGAGTTTTTCTGCTAAGCCCAACAGCTTGCACTTGCTTTTGACACTGCTTTCACCGTTACTTTGCTTTCTTGTCTCACTTCTGACATCCTGAGTCAGTTTTGCGGGGAGCGAAATCAGTGAAGACCATGTTGGCCGTCCTGCAGTGAACGGTTTGAGGTCCAGTCAGAGGGAAGAAAAGACCAAGCCCCCTGTGCGTTTTTTGTCTTTGATTGTAACACAGCGTAGTGTGTTTTGCCTTTCTGTGTTAGCATATATTGGAGCTAATTCTCTGCAGTTTGGGAGGACCATGACGCACCACAGAAATGCCAGGAAAGGGGTTTAGAGAGGTTGGACCTGGTGTCACGCAGTGCCACTGCAGATCGAGGGTTGGTTGGGGACATAGTGCAGGGCTGATGGAGCGAAGAGCCCTTCTGCCATCCTCCGTAGCTTGCTGTTGTCAGCCTGGGCAGGACTCCTGATGGCCACATGTTGCCTTGGCACCAGCAAAAGGGCATTGAGGTGTGATCTCACTCCACAAGGACCTCCCACTCTCAGGTGCTGTGGTAGTGTGGTTATGAGAGTGTAAAAGATAGCTGTGGCTTTTCCTGCGCAGGGACGGGATCGTGGTGGACAAGGCTGGGGTGTGCGTGGACAGGGCTGTGCGGGAGGAGGTTGTGGCTGGTGTGGAGGTGAGGGTGGACTGGGCAGGCAGCAGCCCTGGAGATGAAAACAAGCTGTGCAGGAAGGAGGGGGGCTTGGTCTGGTGAGGAGGTATGAGTAGGTCAAATTCCTGGGTGAAGAGCAAGAGAGGAGACAACTACCAAAGCCAACCAAGTGTTAAAATGAATTAAACCGAAGCAAACCATTCTTTGGACTTGCTAATTTTCACCTGATGCCAGTCCCAGCTTCCTCTATCCACACGTTTCCGAGCTCTGCGGAGCTTGTGAGGCTGTTCCCGAGGGACCTAAGGGCTGCTCCGAATGAATTACAGGCCTGCTGGGCCACCTCGTTCCTGTTTAATTTGTTTTTCTTTATAAGGTGAATTTCCTCTGGTTTCGTACAGTGGGTGGAATGAATTTTTTTCACTTTGCGCAGAGCATTATTTTATAAACTCTCTAAGAGGATTGGAATATCAAAGCTCTGGATAAATCTTGCATTTGAATTTTTGTGACTTCTTCACAAATGTATCATTATTCATTTTCACCTTTACGGGTGTTGCTTTCTGTATGAAATGCAGAATAACCAGCTGCTAAGTGAGTTTCAAATGGAGCTTTTCATTTTCTTCTGAGGAAATAGCACAAGCTGCGGTGGTAATAGATCATCTGTACAGGAGGCAAATCTATTTTTTATGAGCATGGAATTTGGATGGCAAGCACCAAAATTATATAAAAATAAGAATACATATTGCAGATAATTAGTTCTGAGATTTTTGTTGCTGTTTTTTTGATTGTACGAAACTCTGCGGAGCTTCTACATGGGTGGAGATGAAGAGATGTTTGCTGCATATCTTCTACTAGATTTTCATCCAGATGGGTACAAACTAATCGTCAAAGTTCAGAGGATTTATCAAGAGGGTGGAAGGTAGAACAGAGAAAATCTGAGGTGGTTTTTGAACCACCCAGCTCCAACTGCCCAGCTCCGACTGCCTTCAGCATCAGCCTAGATTGTACTGGGTGTCCCAACACCCCTTGTAGCCAAAGTGAGAACGGGTTTTTTCAAATATTTATCCCACTGACCCCCTGTAAACCCATCCTGTCACCTCTGTACTCTTCCAAAGCCCCATCAGCCATCCCCAGCCGCATACTCTGAATTCCCTTTTGTTTTCACTAAAGGGCAGGGTGGCTGCAGTGGTCACAAATCCCTTGTAGTGCAGCAGGAAAACCAGTGAATATGTAGATGGGTCTAGAGGTGGCTGTACAGGCTGTTGTCGTCGACGCCGAGTGGAGAGCTGTCGTGTTAAGAGAGTAAGAGCTGAAATACACGTCTTAGAACCACTGCAAAATTTTAGAAGTTGCTTGGATGCAAAACTGAAACACGTTCTCTAGATGATGCCGTTTCATGCGTGTGTCCCTCTCGAATTCGTTCAATGTAATGTTTTTATTTGCCAAATAATGAAAAATATTATTGCTTAAGTTGAAAATGAAAATTAAATTTCTAATAGGATATACTGGAGTAATAAAGAAAAAAGAGAACATAAAAAGGATTCTTCCATGATAATTAAAAATTATAAAGTCATTACTTAAACTTGCTTTCTGAATTACGGAGAGAATTAAACTGCTTGTTTCAGAGCACAGTCCTTGTAGCATTCCTTCATTAAAATTCTACATTGTCAAAACGGATAAAAATGCATATACAATGACCAATTTTGTTCGAGCCTTGCCTCTGCTTTGGGCCTTATCTCTCTTCACAACAAAGCTCACCTTGAAGGGACTGAAGTAATGATATATATTTGCTGAGCTGGAAGAAGAAAGAAAGAAGCATCTACTTTTTGCAATCTGTGTTCTTTCCCCTCCAGACAGAGAGCAGAAAAAGACCTGTGGGGTACTAAAGCTCTCATGTACCATAAAGTGGTATTATAATGAAAAGTATTACTTTTTATGGCATCTCTACAGTATTAGAGAAAGGCATTTTTCTATAAATGTTAATCTTTAATCTTTATAAATTGCACTTTGTAAGACTAGAAGGTCTGTAAAGCATTTGTCCCAAAGGCTTAGAAAGATAAAAATAGTAATGCAGACTTTCTCTCTCTCTTTTTTTTTTTTTTTAACTTAGAAATATTAGCTTGTTTGGAGGAGAAATGCGTGAGAGTGATGTAAGCCATTAGACATCTCTTCCAGGTAGCCCTGAAGCTGATGTTCAACTTTATGTATCTACTTTAAGTCCAGCTGAGTCAGTGGGACTTAAGTCTGTGCAAAAATTCTGTCTGAGATGGAGGATTAGTGGATGGAAGCCCCAAATGCGGAGCTTCTCTGCCAGATTTCTACCAGCTCTAATCACCAGATACTTTGGGGGGCATATGACATGTCCACACTGACTGAGGTTACACGGGAGCTTTTTCCAGGCAATAGCAAAAATAAACAGATTTGGCAGATAATGAAAACTGATTTACATTTTCTGCCTACGGGGACCTTCCCCATTCTTCTTTCCAGTGAATTTTTCTTTCAGGTGTTATGCTCAGCCTTTGGTCTGGGCTGTTTCTGAGCGTGCTGATCTTTGTTGCTGGGACACGGCTTCCAGAGGGGGAGCTGGTGTTTGAAAATGACTGCAATTGGGTTGCACCCCGAGTTTGAACCTTAATATTAAAGTCTTACTTTGCTATCAGCTTGCCTAGTGTGTCTGGATTTGTAGCTCTCCTTACCAGCTGGTGAACGAGGGGTTGATTAAACCTGAATTTGAGAGTGTTAAATCCCTGTTGAAAGCTGTGATAAGCATCAGCAATTTCCAGTTTTGTGGAACTTTTAAAATTTGGTTAGTCATTCTGAAAAATACGAATTAACGGTGTATTAATACTTGATATCTCTTTATCAATGAAACCTTACTATAATAAAGTATTTATGATGTGTAATTATAATCTATAATGAAAGTTTGTGCAACGCAATCTCATCATTTAAAAAGCAAAACTTGCCTAGAAGTTTTAGCTCTAACTAATGTGTCTTTTTTTGTTGTTGCTCTTCTCTAGGTAAGTGTCTCCATTCTGAAACACGAGGAAAGTTCTCTGCTGAACAGTTGGATGCCTGTTGAACCAGTACAGCTCCTATGCCCTTCAATTTTGGTAAAATCTGTCTCAGCTGCCAAGTGTTGGGTTTTGAAATATATTTTTTGTTGTTATCTACAAAGTCACATTAACTGTTAAATTGCGTGTGAGTGTGCAGACAGACTGAAACAATCTGATGCTTGTTCCTTGGCAACGCCACAAAAATATTGTAGTGTAAATATCTATGTTCTTAACCCGACAGTTTTTTTGGGAGGGAGGATTAAGCACTGTGGAACTATTTTTCCTGAATGCAATTTGGTTTGCAAAGCACTTCATTTTGGTGTTGGTAGTGGCAGAGGTTGGTTTTTGAACGGTGCGCCAGAAGAGCATGACTCGCTTCTACAGAAATTCAGCCTCCCAAAAGGTAACGAGCTGGTAGTGGCTGGGGGGGGAAGGGGGGGGAGACAAGCTCGTGGCGG
>NW_010389308.1:121077-121592 GCF_000710305.1 Buceros rhinoceros silvestris
CCTTGAGATAAAGGTTTTTACAGCATCCAGGTCTCAGGCTGAAAGACCCGGTGCTCTGGTTTCACTCCTGAGCCCGTATCTCAGAGGTTTCAGAGCAAATCCAGTTGCACTGTGTTATTTTCTGATTTAATTTGAGTGGCTGAACTGCATCTTCCTTCAAGATTGAAATAATGAGGATGTGTGGTGGGGGAAGAAAAAGAGGGTTTTTTGGTTTTTGCGTAAGGTTAAGAGCTAAACGCACTGTTCAGTGCAGATGTAAATGGTAATTGTGGCTTTACGGCGTATGTGTTAGAATAATGACCTGACTCGATACTACAAATATAATTACATTGATTCTTTACTGATGGCTATAAACAGTGACATTTCTCTTGATCTCTGAACAGGGTTATTTATAAAACACATGCTCCACTTTTATATTCACACATTGCATTCTCATCACTTTTGTCTCTTACTCCCCAAGGGCTTGATTTAGAAGAAGTGTCTGATTTAATGGAAAAAATGATGAAACAATAGGC
>NW_010389308.1:121743-122819 GCF_000710305.1 Buceros rhinoceros silvestris
GTTCAGAGCATTTCTAATGTCAAAGAAGGTGTTTCTTTTTGATTACATTACTCAGACTTCATTGCTTATATTCAAATACTTTGCGTAAGAAAAGTATGATGCTAGGCTATTGTCACTTTTTAAATTCTTTTAAAAGACGTATCTGCTTTAATTGATCTCAGAAATGGCTATTACTGAAGTAAGAGCTATTGCGCTGATCTGATTTAACAAACTGTGCTCCAAAGTTCCCATCAGGTTACCAGACTGGGAAGAGCTTTTATTTGAAAGGGGAGAAATTAGACGTGGGAACCTCAGACACTGCAGTTTTTGCTAGTGGTGAATAGATATGTCATAAAAATAAGAACTAACCATTAGGAAAATCCGGTGGTATTACTGCTTCTAATGTAGCCTCATGGCTTCATTTCACGAATTCTGCAGAAGACCCTCCAACTTCTACCTTATGTTCTCCCAGGTAGATATCGAGAAAAAATGCTCACAGATAAACATTAAAAATAGCGTAGGTTCAGTTCAAGAATATCGTTCCTTTAAAATCACTTCTCTTGACTTCTTTTGTTCTTTAGTCTGCGCTGCTGAGTTTTGGTCGTTTCTCTGAAAACAGTTCCTAATTTCTCTCTTAAGATCTTCAGAATCATCATCCCGAGGATATTGAGATGAGACCAAAGTAATTGTAACTGAGATTGCTAAATATGCTGTCAGAGCTGAGACTGTAAGTGTGATTGTTCTGGCAGAATGCTGTGATCAAGCCACCATGTTGTTTATCCTTATTTAGAGAGGAGCGTTTCTGGAGTCTTATTTTAGTAGGTAACAAAAGGGATGATGATAATGTCTTGTTTAAGGAGACAAATGCTTCTGACTGCTTAAACACAGAATAGTTTCGTGTGTTGCTCTTGAAGCAGTAGTTTGAGAGACTTTTCAATCTCAACAAGAAAAATACTTGTGATGGCATCATTAAAATATTTTCTTATATTTCCCCTTTGCAAGAGGTGTGTGTTCAACTTTTAAGAAGCAAAGTCAAAGCTGGTGTTTGTGCCAGGTTTCTGTGTAATTTGGTTCATGTATGAAATGCTATTCCCCCC
>NW_010389308.1:122933-124640 GCF_000710305.1 Buceros rhinoceros silvestris
CCGGAATAACATTTGCCAGTGTCTCTCATTAGGAGATTGCAGAGTAAAGCAGAGCTGTTTTGATTGTAATAACCATCTTCCAGATAATACAGCATTGCATTAGCACTTTACAGTTGTTTTGTAAGTAGATTTGCTTTATTTCCAGTTCCCAGCAGAAGCCAAATGAAAGTGGCTTACACTTTTGACCACAACAAAGAAATTCCCCCCAATCTCCCTCTTTAGTTCCAGCTGCTGCTTTTAGAAAGTTCCAGATACCATCGCTTACCAGTAGCATCTGCCCTAAAGCTGTCTGGGAGAAGGGAGCCTGGGAAGACCCTTCACCTCTAGAAAGATGGTCATCTCTGTAGCCAGCTGGGTGGTCCATTGGGCTAGGAAGTTTACTGGCTGATTGGTTCCTCGGTGCTAGTCCAGAGGATCCTCCATGTGCTTTCCAAGCACAGATGCTCTCTGAAATCTTTCGTTGCTGTTTGTCTAGGACACTCACGCTGTGCTCCTCGCTCTTTCTGTGATTTGGTTGAGGAGCACTTTGGGATTTCTGTGGGTTTCTGAGTGTACTTGCAGAAGGGTTCAAAACAGTGATTGCTCCTTCCTCGGGTGTGTGGGAATGTTAGATTTGTGTGCCTGCTTGTTTTTGTTTCAGGCCCTCCTGCTGGTAATGGTGCTGTGATTTGAGGCACTACCAGGGCTTGGCTCGGGCTATTTGACCGCGTTGATTCTGTAACCCCCCTGTTGTGTGCATGCTACAGGTTTCTTTCTGGGCTGACCCACGTACAGTATGTTACAGCCCCTGGAAATAGAAATGAGTCTCTTCAGATCAGACTCAAGTGGCCCATTTTTGTAGTTCCTGAGATACCCTGTTCGAGTGTCGCACGCGGACTGTGGGGGCAGGCAGCAGGTTGGCGTGATACAGATCTTGTAACTACACTTCTGGTTTAAGTGTAGCATAAATCAGCCTCAACTAAACACTCTTCAGTCCTGGCTGAACCTCAGAAGAGGCAACAAGTGCAACGAAATTCATCTGGCCCCACACTTTGACAGAAGGAAAAATACTGCCTAGGTGGGCCCAGGGCGTGCTGATGCTTATCAGTTTGGGGTGTAGGGGTTGAGGTGGTCAGACCGCTGCTGCATGAATAACCATGGTACTTTTGTTCTCAGAGACTTTGCAGTCACTGCCTTGCCTTGGTCTTTATCTTGCCTGATACCCATTGTCCTGGTTCTGTTCTTTTAAAGCACTTGCTGTGGGAAATACCATCAAGAAAGTGAAAACAGTTGGCAGGTAAAGGGTACATATATATATTCAGTTACTGTACTGAGTTAGATGAAGAGAAGGCAGCGTATTTCAGTATAAAGGCCTTAAACTGGGGGAAAAGCGCGTAGTCTCATTTCTGTTTCAGATCCAGCACTGGCTGTCGTGCTCTGATTGCAGCACAGAAAATGCTGCTGTTGCTTTAAATACCTGGGGAAATTATCACTGGGGTTTAAATATTGCCTACGATATTACTTTACTATGATTAGCTTAGTGATATATTCCATAACCTCTGGGCTATTTCTTTGAAATGTATTTCCATTTTAAAAGTATAATACTTTGACCATACTAAGAGGAAAATTGCCGAGTTCAGAAGTCATTGCTGCTGAGTATCTTTAATGGCACATATAACACCACGCTGTCACATTTTGCAAAATACGCTTTAAACATGCATCTTTCCC
>NW_010389308.1:124722-141787 GCF_000710305.1 Buceros rhinoceros silvestris
CTTTCCCTAATTGAATAGACGCTGTTGTTTTCCATATCATGTAAAAATATTGCCCTCACGCTCGTGTCAATTCAAAGGAGCTTTTATATTGGTAGAGCTATTTGAATGAGCTGGTCAGAAAGCACTAGGAACGTGCTTGGATCTTGAAAGCATTGCATCTGTATAAATCGTGCGTCAAATCCACTTTTCAGTCACACCGGTAGTCATGGGGTTAGGCAATTGATTTATCTGGTGAAATACTCAGCCCTTTCAGCATTCGTAGAATACATTTCTCAGTAAATTGTTAGAGACAAAAATACCTCCATTAAAGGTATTAGGCTGCTAAACCGAGCACCCAAACCGTATGAAATGCTCAAATTGTCTGTGCAACCTTTATTTGCATCTCGTGTGCCTCTGCATTATAATAAAGCCTTTATATGGTCTCCTGCTATTTTGGCGCAGGACCCTGGCCTCACTCAGGGCACCGAAAGTGGGGTGCTCATCTAATGAGAGGCTATTCAGTGTTTTGTTTTCACTAATCAGCGTGTCCCCTATGCCTTATTTCTTCTCATAAAACAAACTGTGTTCTGAAGTCAGAATTATTAATTTCCTTTTGGGCTCTTCTGTTGTGCTCATCATTTTAGTGTTTGACTGTTTGTAAGCACTTGGGAGTTTCTTTTCGTGAATTAAACCACCTTGTGAGGTAAGGGAGTTCCAGTTTTTCCCCATGTCTTCGGATTGAATTTCAGGTGTCCAATCTGAGATGACTTGGACCTAATTTTTTTTTTTAACCTACTTAGCAATATACAGCACTTCACACAACCGATTTGCAGCTTCCACCGAGTCCATTTGCAGCTGTGGATATTTAGCCCCTGCACTTAAGATAATGAAATCACAGACAGCAGTGCAAAGATTGCATTTCTCCATCCAGGCAGGCACTGAGAAAGTTGAGGAAGGACTCCATTGGCAGGGGCTTCTTAATTAGGAATCTCATGGACACCGTTTGATTGGACTCTGCAGTATTTAACCACCAACTCCCTGCCCATTTCATCCTTTCTGCCTCTCCCCCCATACTTGCAAACATCTTTTCCCTTTTCCAGCCTCTGCCCCTCATCACTATCCTGTCCTCTCCACCTCTGAGACCCCTTTAGCCTTTCTTTGCCTGATTTCCTGCCTTGTCCTGACCTGTTCTATCATTCATGTCAGTCACCTGTGTTGTCCCTGGAGCCCTGACCTGTTCTGTATGAAATATTGAACAGTTAAATACAGATAAGCTTCTTGCTGAGATTCCAGTTTCCAAAGGAATAGAAAAAGAGCCTGTCTCATGTTCAAAGCCCACTCTGTTAAATTCCCAGTTGTTACAATAAACTATACAGATACTACGTCTTTTCAAATAAAGATTTCCAGATTGTTTTAAAGCATACACAGGTTGTATTCACCGTGATCTTGAAACCAGTTGACCTGTTTCAGATGGAGCTTTCAGTCTGGGCAGGTGGTTGGAAAGGCACATCCTGGACAGGCA
The DNA here is from genome assembly GCF_000710305.1 of Buceros rhinoceros silvestris. Classification (NCBI taxonomy): domain Eukaryota; kingdom Metazoa; phylum Chordata; class Aves; order Bucerotiformes; family Bucerotidae; genus Buceros; species Buceros rhinoceros. The sequence goes on from NW_010389308.1 coordinate 126,224, forward strand.
GCTAGAGCTTTGGGGAGAAACAGCATTTTACAGAAGAAAGATTTAGTCCATCTGAAAGCTACCACATGCATGAGACACGAAGGAAAGCTTTGGATCATGAGAGTGTTTCTTTTAATGATTTATATTGCACAAAAAGCACTCTGGTAACTGGAGTTAATGATGACAGCAGGTACTCAGTACACATCATCTTGTATGGAAAATAAATATGATCGTTGTCTTATGTCTATGAAAAAGGCAATGTTTGCTGGTTGGGTTTCATGAGGGGTTCCAGCTGACGGAGATGTGTCTCTACCTCAAGATGCAGCCCAGTTTGTTTCCCATCCTAATGGCAAACATACCTGCTTTCACAGTCCTGTCTCGCTGTTATTAAATAAGTGAGATGGTCACACCTGTAGAATCACTCATAGACAATTCATACTCTACTGTGAGCCCTTGTGGCATCATTATTTCATGAACTTCTCCATTCTGTGTGATGCATTATTGCTAGTTTTTAAGGAACACCTGTAGCATTCATTTTTCTTACGGGTCTGTTAGTGCCACACTAAGAATGTGAGAGGTGTACGAGGCAGCAAGCCGTTATAAAAAGCTAATTTTGTTCATTGGCGATTGCTGCAGTGAGAAGAGTTGTCTTTGTTTTGCCACAGAAAAGCTGTAGGTTTTTATCCTGCAAAAGGGTTGATACAGATAATGCAGATTGCTGGAGTTCTGGGCTGGAACACTTTTTGCCTACCTAATACATAAATTTAAATATACAAATGTATACATATTGTGTACTAATATACACAGATACTTGACAATAGTGTGTATATATAAAATTGTATTTGAAATAAGAGAAACAGTGAAAACCCCGCTCACCACGTCTCCCTGGTGTTTTAGTTCTTAAGACACGTCTTGTGTGTCGTGAGTGGAAGGTTTTTTTCTTGTTCGTTTCACTGAGTTCTAGAAAGGGGCTCTCAAAGCTGTTTCATAAATTAGAGATAAAATGAGGACATGCAGTATTTCCATGTTCTCAGAATATCTTCTGTGACTGGCTATTCCATGCTACTTGGGGACCTGTTCCAGTTTTAAGTTTCCAGAAGTACCATGGGCAGAAGGTATTAATAAGAATTACAGACTTTTGCAAAGATTGACAAAATAAAGCTGATGGGATTTTCTCTTTCCTTGAAGACTAGGTTAAGTAATAATACCTTTGTGTGGTGTTCGGAGGTAACATTAATTTTAATCAAGTAGGGATAAGTACTTTTCCCTTTCTGTCTGTGATGCGACAGACCTGAGAAGCAGCGGCAGGACATTGTTCTTGGATTGAGGGAAGAGGCTGTGCGGGTCCCTGCATGCTGGTGGGGTTGCTGGGAGGCTGTCTGGAGGTGCAGCCAGAGGACTGAGAGCAAGAAGTGGGGACAGAGAAGAACGGATTAAAACTGCTTCTGGTGGTGGTTCCAGGAGGAGGAGGGAAGAGGCGGGGAAGTTACAAAACACCCCACTATTCCTTTGTCTGTGCTGCCTTCTCTGGCCAGGGCAGTGCTGGAGTCTGCAGCGGCCACGTGCTGAGAAAAATGTATTTCTCAATTTGTGTGTTTAACAAGGCTTCCTCCTGTCAGGAGACAGACTGGTGGTTACCATAAAAACACTGTATTTCCTTCTCACAGTGAGCTGTAACTAGAAGGTCTGATGAAGAAAGGAATCCTATTTCCAATATCATGATCATCTGTTATTGTCATTGCATGAAGTTAAGTACCGCATGTGCTGGTACACCAGCAGTAACTGAACATTTAATTCATATAAACTGGGAGAGTGTATTAATTCTAGAGCTAACTTTGAAATATTGCCCTTTAAATTCTTACTAACTGATGAATGCATTTGCGTTTTAAAAGTACAAAAAATACACACTGAAAGATGCTGGAGGATGTCGGTCTTCCGATGAAGCTGGATGCGAAACTTAACTTCAGTTGAAGGTCTTACTGTGCAAGGATGCCAAAGTGCTGTGAATACTTTTAGTAGCCCTCTAAAGTGGGTGAAATCACCCCTGGTGATGCATTTCCATTTGAAATTAAATTCAAGCAACTTCTGGATAGCAGCCCTATACTTGCTCTCCCCTGTACTCATGGGTTAATTGAGGTGGATCTCGCCTGGAAAGAGACAGCATTCACAAAGACAGAATCTATCACCTGAGGGCATCGATACTACAATAAATCGGAAGGAACTATTTCCACATCTCTCATGTATGTTGTACATAATGAGTCTCTGGGACGTCTCCACGCTGCTGATAAGCAGCCTGCAGCAAAGTAGATACAGCTCCTTTTATCTTGATTTCAGACTGCAGCACTTGACTTCTGGGACTCGGAAACTTAACAGCAAACCAAATGACGCCCTTCCCAGGCACTGACTTTCCTGGGCTTCATCTCCAGTCCAAAGGCAGATGATCCCAAGCTGTTTTCAAGCTGCGGGGCTTTGTAAGGGCACTTGTCACTCACAATGAAGACTGTTATGTAGCTGAATCAGTTCCTTGGACTTTCAGCTGAAAACAAAGTTCGACTTTACTGCTTCTGCATCGCTGCAGGTTCTGCTCTGAAATTATTTCAAAGTGAATTGTGAATTCTGACCATTTCCCAGTGTGACTGCAGGTCACCTTTCCTCTCCTTGTTTTCTCCGTGTCTGATCCAAAATCTCTCATCACAGTACTGCGGCCACCACGGCAGTGCGTACCTTCACGCAGAAGCTCTGTTTGAGGACTCCCTTGGTGGGATTGGTTTTGGTGCATTCAGTGTCAGGATTAAGACTGTAAAAATGAGGTTGAGTCAGTTCAATTGACCGAGCTTTACGCAAGCAGTACAAGTCCAATTGCTGTAATAGGCTTCATTCTGAACAGAGCAGAGGAATGAGAGGTTTAATAACAGGGTTCACTAACATGTACATTCCGACTGTATTACTTACATTATGACCCAGTTCTGCTATGGTGAGCCTTATAAAAGATAAAATAGGCCATCAGATGGAGATAAATCAATGGAAGTAAAATTGAATGTGTTCATAATCATTTTAAGATTTTTATATGGGCAGAAGATTAATTAGACGAAAGTAATTTTCAGAAGAGCCTTTTTAGTACTAAGTCTCAGATAAAAGGGTAAATGGAGAAATACATTGCGAAGCCTTTAAGTGTTGCCTAAAAGCACTTGTTTGTAGTTGCTTATGTGAGCAGCAGGACAGTTTCAGAAGGTCAGGGCAGCATTCCGACCCGCACTCCTGGCTCTGCTCACAGCTTGGCCCCGAACTGCGCGACTTCCCTGTGCCTCTACTTAACCTGGGTGGGCAGGAAAGCTGCTCGCCCCTGCAGCGGCTCTGAGGCTTGTTTGGTTGGTGTCCCGACACTGCAGCATTCAGCACAAGCACCAATTTATCATGAAAACTGTGGCAGAGGATTTTAAAGCAGCAGCTGCTGCATTCCGCTGCCTCCCGAAGTGCATCCCCCTGTCTGCGTGGGCCATGTCAGTGCGTCTGCAGGGGCAGGCGGAGGCATTGGCAGTGCCTGAGCAGGTCTGGGCACATTTCCTCTAGCACAGACCACCTTCTCCGTGCACTCGGGATGGGATTGTACCGTTTTGCGTAGTTTCTTATTAATTACACAAAAGCATTTATTACATCACTGAGTAAAAGGATGGCATAAATATATTTCACTCCTTACTTCATAAATCTCTTTGCTTCTACAAAGTTAGTAATTCTGTACAGTCAGAAAGCAAAATGTTGACCTCTGATTCACTCCATGGGTTGCAGTGGTGGTCGTGGTGAATGCTGCACAGTGAGGTTTGACTTGCAGCGATGGTGTAAAAGAAGAGTGCAGTGAGATGACAGTGGTTTCTTTTCTATACTACCTGTCTTTCCCTCTGTTTGCTCCTCTCTGACTGCCTCCACTCTACCCACACACATCATTTCACACAAAAAAAACTCTCATGGATAAAAGACTTCTATTGAAGTCAGCGTGGTTTTGCAGATAAATCTTAAGGTAAAGTCTTGCCATCAGACTCTATATTGCAATAACAAAGCCAAGCATTGGAAGCAGTAGGAACTACATGATGATTCCTAACAATGGAACACGATTATCTCCATGTGCAGTAATACCCGTATATCCCAGTTCTTTCTCAGCTTCAAGGTGTTTTTTGAAGTCCTGATCAGTTAAGTGACAGTTTTTCTGTCAGCCAGAAACCCCCAAGCCTCGACAAACTATACCACGTATCAGTGAACAGCGATTGCTGTAATTTCTGCCTTCCCAGCCCGTTTGTCTTCAAATGCCAATTGTTTGGAGGATTTTCTTCAGCTTTATATACTTCTTCATGTGGATATGACCGAGCTCTGTGCTTTAGGTAGAGATGTCACTGCCACAGATGTGCTGGACACATGTAGAATGATCCAGACTGCCTGGCTGCTACAGCTCACTGAGCTTCATATTTCTGTTACCAATAAAAAACACCACAAAACTGCCACCATTATTTCCAATTGCGAATAATTTTTTTTTTCCCCCTTGGAAAGGAAAGCAAATAGTGGAGTTCTTGTTTGTCCCTTGTTTCCTGGTCAGCAGTTGTGAATAGATATATGCCATTTCAAAGCTTAAAGATTATTTGCACTTAGGATATGTGAAGTGTGCTGTAGTGGAAGCTTGCGTGCTTTGTATCCCAACATGGGAGCAGATTATGAGGATCTGAAGAACATGTAAGAATTACAGGTGAAGAAAATTGTCCTGGCTGGAGAAGATGATGTTTGTATCACAGGAACATGATGCAAGGTCGAGGCTTGTGTGGAAAATGCAGCTGTTGCTGTGATTTTATTTGACTCTTGCGTACAGACCTTGTTTTCTGCTTGCATGTTGTCTGTTTTATATATGTAATTTTCTCATTAAAAAAATCACATTTTTAAATGTAACTCCATGTTCAAATGTAGCAGCAGTGACAGTTTTCCATGTACGGTTCATGAAGTCATTTGATCTGTTGCATGTTGAAGTACCCGATGTGCTAAAGGACCTTTTGTCCTCAGCTTGTCATCTAGAACACCTTACCTTGGCATTAAACACTCCTGCTACTGTGCTCAAGGTAAATAGACAATCCGCAACATTTATTTATATGATACAAAATGGAATGTGTTGTATTCATAACTAGAAACGTGAAACTGAGGGTTTCCTGATCATTTAAAATGATGCTTCTTTCTGGAGGGAGGAAAGCCAAGGTGAATAGTGCTAAGAAACTGCTTTGCAAGTGTTCATTTAAGATTTAAACAAATTCACTTTGGCCACGATCGCATCACTTTGCCTTTTGCTTTCTGCACACATTTGGGCAGTCAACTTTTACTGCTGAAATTCAAAGCCAAGCTGCATTTGTCACTGTGAAATCAACTGCATCGACTGTAGAAGAAGAGAGGAAGCATAACTGAATGAATTTTAGTCATTTGGCAAAATACCGGTAGGTCAGGAAATGTTCTGTCATTGATGTTAAAGCCCCGCTTTTGTTGTCAACACTCAGGGAGATCAGAGGACGCCTGTGCTGTAGGGACTGGTATTGCAGTACACTTGATGGTGACTAAGAGTAGAGGTTGCTAAAAATCCAGCAACTTCCACGCTCAGGAGTTGGCTTTCTGCGAGCCGTAGGTTTTCTGGAGGGCCAGACCTGCAGCCTTTGGTTGATTGTCTTCATCTTACTCTTGAAACCGTGCTCATGTTAGGGTACTGAGTGGGAAATCTCACTTCCAGGGAATGGAGAGAAAGTGTTTTGTGCGTAACACTAACCAGAAGATGATGATTTCAGCTGTGTATGTGGTGTATGTAAATAAAGTTGAAGTAATAAAGACTTTGCAGAAATAATAATCAAACACCCTTCACCCCAAGCAGCTAAATTTACAGTGCCTGCTGTTGCGGCGAGACATTAAGCTGTTTGTCCCCAGTCAGCATTTACATAATTTGGGATCTTACTGTTTTCTCTATCTTTGTGACTTTTTCTAATAAAAGAATTCCGGCATTGCGCTGGCTACGATGGAAGATGTCAAACTGTTCATAGAGTCTAAACAAAAGGCTCCTTTCATGTCTTTGTGTTTTCATTACATACGTATTATTATAGCACAACTTCAACTGCAGCAGCATGGCACTCTGCAAAAACAAAGTCTTCCCATGGTTCAGAAACTATAGCTCTGGACTCTGGTTAAGAAGGACTCTTGAAAAATAGCTCCTGTGTTTAGGAACTGGTTTTGGTGGCATCCCTCTTCCCCTTCCACAGAGAATCGTGCAAGGACGTGGAGAAGTGCAGGAAATAAAATACAGTTTTCTCAAGAAATGCTGGTTGAAAAGTTAATTCAGGTGGAATGTAAGTATGTACTTTATAGTCGGAGACGTTGTGAGGGAAAGCGTTGCTCTGTCACCTGCTGTTGCAGTCACTAGAGTTTAATTTGCTCCTTTTTAATATCATACCCAGGTGTCTCTATCTTGCGATGAAGTGGTTAGCATAAATCTGCCATGTGCATTGGTATTTCATTTTTGTTAGCCTTATTTAACTTGGTAAAAGGTAATCTATTTTTATTAATTGAATCGCTCTCCCTTCTCCTTCTGTCAGGGGCAAACCTTCACTTGGAGATTGTATTTGAGGGGGGAAAAAAAAAAAACCATGAAAAAATCCAAAACGCTCGTATATCCAAAAGCTGGGAGCTTTGTGTCTTCCACGTTCCTTGCCTCTGTCTGCAGTAGCTGCTTTAGTTGACTGTCTGGGTGACTGCTGCTCCTGTAATCTGCTTCAGTGCTCCCTGTCCCTCTAAGTATCAAAACGGGTAACCCCTAACCTGCTGCGTGAGTCTCGCAAACATTGACATGGCATCGAGCGCGACTCTTGAAGAGCCATCAGCTGGAGGGATGCACTGGCTGTTCCCCAGGGACTGTGGCCATACGAGTATTTTGTATAGAGGTGTCTTTGGGCTTGTTGTATCCAGGCGTTTCCCTGAGCCGTGCTAAATAAGCTGAACAGGAACTGATGCCTGTTCAAAATAGTTGGTGATAAATTTAAGAAGAATTTGTAGTACTGGGCTGCATTCATAGGGAACTACCTTTTGGATGATGATCTTCAGGTTTGTCTAGTGCCTGAGCTGAGCTGTTATAAACCATTCAGGGGTGACTGCTACAGCTGATTGATTTTTTTTTTTTTTTTTTCAGGGCAGCTGCGACTTCTGAAAAGGGGGGTGAGGCAGATTTGAATTCTGACAATGGTTTATTGCCTTGTGCAGAGGGAAGTAAATATTGATGCAGAATGCTTATTTACTGAGCAGGGGTAGTGGGGACTTCTACAGCTGATTTATTTTTTTTTTTTTTTTTTTCAGGGCAGCTGAGACTTCTGAAAAGGGGAGTGAGGCAGATTTGAATTCTGACAATGGTTTATTGCCTTGTGCAGAGGGAAGTAAATATTGATGCAGAATGCTTATTTACTGAGCAGGGGTAGTGTCAGCAAAATTAAGGTGTGTACTTTGCTCTTCATTTTACAGAAGAAATAGAAGAAGTTGATAGAGTTCAGAGTGATGTATGAGACAGCGTAATTCAACTCTTCCTGGTTTTTTTTTTAATACATTTTCTTTTCCTCATCCTTCTTGAGAGGTGTGACTGGACACTGATATGAAACAGATCTCCCTGAAATGTGTTGGTTTTTTTTTTTTGTGGACCAAATGTGTGGCAGAGGAGAGAGACTTCTCTTCAGCAGGGTCAGGCTGATGCTGCTTCTGTGATGTGTGAACTCCTGAAGGGGTATGGATGCTGTTGTCGTCCTTCACCTGCTGGGGACGGAGGCAGCAAGAACCCTGCAGTGGGCTTCATGGGAGGAAAAACTGGTGGTGATCCAAGAGCATCAGCAGTGCACTTAGTTGGCAAAGGCCACTGACCTGTCCGAAGTGCCCCTCTGCCTTGGGTTAGATGCAGACACGGCCACAGACCCACGTTTAGATCCTCGGGAGGAAGATGGGGCAGCACCGGGAGCAGGACCCTGGATCCCCTTGCTCAGTGCAGAGCCTGGGCAGCCAGCCCAGCCCTTGTCTATGGGCAGCACCTCGGCATTAGCAGCACATCTCACAGCCTGAAAAACTGATACCCTACAGCACAGGAAAAACTATAAAGATAGGGAATTAGTGTAACTTTTCTACTACCCTGCTAGTAATTGCTGCTGGATCAATGTCTCGTATTAGCAGGATTCTGCTACAAGGGGAGTTAGAGCAGCATTGCAGTGTAGGCACTCCCACTGGGACTTAGCACAGTCATAAATGTAGGAGAGCTTAAAAAAGGAGTAGCAGGGGAAAAGTATTGTGTATCTGTTAATTATAAACCATAGATTGTACTCGCAGAAACAGTGTCGGGAATGAATAGCTTGTATTGTCCTATTTCCAGCAGCACTTTAGAGTATGAAACCTGGTTTTATTTTAAAAGGCTGTTTTACTTGCAGCATTACTTCAGTCAGCTTGATCAGGGAAGTGAGACTGGAGAGGTTCTCCTTCTAGTAATCACATATAAAACAATGCTTCCGACTCAGTGCTGGTAGTAGTAATAGTTGTATCTTTATGATGGTAGCCAGTAATTAAGATTGGGGGTTTATTGTGCTGAACGCAGTGAAAACACATGCAAACAGACTGATAACCTCCAATTGTGTCCATTGTTCAAGAGCTGAATAGTGTAATTGTCCTTTTAAAAAAGACTGCCAGGGGTTGCACCGACTTTGACTTTCTCTATGTAACAACAAGAATATAAATAAGTAGAATTCAATACCTGTGGATGGGGTGGGAGGAATATTAGTGAAGGAGTTACTTGCATTAAAAAGGTTTTAATTATGTTGGAAATAATACACTGCTCTACTCCCCACCACCCCCACCCCCCAAAAAAACCCCCAACCTCTGCCTATAGTCAGAATTTCAGACACTTACTTCTCTAACAACCTACCTGCCAAAACTGGACTGGCAGTTAATTGTATTTGTATATTTTGAGGCTTGAAGGCTGATATTAAACATCTGCTCCATTACTGTTTAGCTACCAAAACATCTCCATTGTAGCGCTGAACGCTTCGTTAGTGTTTGTTCAGAGAACGTGCAGAGGAGGTTACATAACTGAGAAATTTTAAATGCTAATTTGTCATCACAGGCTGTTTATCTACTTTTTAAATTCATGTTGTAAGAGCATTTTTTGTAGGCATAAAGGAGAGATATTTATCACACATGCCCATTCTTGGCCCAAGCCCATAATCACTTTGCTAGAGTTGAATATCAAGAGCTGAGTAATTCACAAACTGAGATAATGACAGAATTTTGTTCAATGCCTTTTTTTCAGTTGCATCTTTGATATAGTTTTAAATAGTGCAATTTTCCAAAATTTCCTAGAAATAATTTTCAACCAAATTGTAGAACTGCTACCAAATTGTAGATGACTGTTTTTCTGCTAAACTGAAATTACTTATATGCTTATTTCAGTGACTAACTGCAAAATTATCAAGTGATGTGTTTTAATCCAGTTACATTCTTCCTAGAGTGAAGCTTGCCTAACACTTTGTGTGTACACAGCCAGGACTTTGGTTTCTGGCATGAATTTTGCATTACAAGCTCAACAGTGTTTAAAGGCTTGTCAAGTTATCGGTTAATACTTTTGAGGTCTGAGAGTCCTAAGAAAAATCAGTCTGATGGACTTTATATTACACTAAAGGAAATTATTAGCAATACCAAAGTGCTACAAAATTATTCTAATGCTCTGAATTTTTGTGGCATCTCTGGGAAAATACTTGGGAGGGATGTGTGGCCAGAGAGAGAAAATTCATAGTATTGGCAAGATTTCCTATCTTCAAATAAAGTTCTAGAGTAGAGGAAAATGAGAGAGAGGAGATGGAGCCCACCCTTTCCAGTAAAAGCCAAAATTTCGGTAAGAAGATAGATAGCTCACCCTTCCTGCTCTCTGCTACGTGGTCTGCACGGAGAGGGCTCATCCTTTCTCTGTCATCTGTGTGACGAGATTGCTTTAGGGAGCCCACCCTGAGGGCAGTCATTAATCTTCATAAATATCAAAATATCCTGGATGCTGCGTAAAGGATTCCTTAGCACAAATATGTGTCTGCTCTAGATGCTTCTATATCTGCCCTCTACATTACGAATTTGAAATATCTGAAAGAATTATAATGAAGAAGAGCTAATTATAAAACAGGTAATAAAATAGCTTATTCAGGTGATGCTGTTTTATTACCATCTCATTATGATTAAATAATTCCTATTAAATTCTGGATCAAAGAGAAATTTCTCACAGGAGAGTTTACAGAGTAGTTTAATGGAGTCTATTTATTGTATAATCCCAGGGTGAGTATCGGCTTTTATACTGTCATATTAACTTATTGTGACAATTCTATGCAGCGCTCCTCTACGAACACTGGAGACTATAAGGGTGGGATTTTTTCTTTTCTTTCTTTTTTCTTCCCTTTTGTTTTTTTGAACGTTGTCCAGCCTGCTGCACAACAATTATGTTGGTGGAGTATTTTCTTCATCTCTGACTTTAAACTAACTAAACTGGTATGAGGCTGTCTTGAGATTAAGAAAAAAATCTGGGTAGCTGTTCCCATTGTTTATGCTGCTCTTTGGAAGGATAGAGGCAGAGGTTCTGCCCATCAGGGAGACAGGGAGCATTTGCCTTTAAAAAGAAAGAAACTCCCTGCAGAACTCTGCATCCACTTCATGTGCATGATAAGCTCTTGGCACTGTTATTTTGACTGGAGGGTTGGTGGGGTTTTGAGTTTGTTGGGTTTTTTTTCAGGCTGTGAAACCTTCTTTTAGGCTGAAATTTCACAATTTTGCTGTTTGATACGTTTAGGCAGAGTGGCTGTCCCTGGCAATCTGGAGTTGCCGCAGCCTGGCAAGGCTGGACGCAAGATGGGGTGGTGATGGCTGCTGAGAACATGCCACGACCAACAGCAACAAGTTAGAATCGCAAAGAGAAATCAGTGCAAAGGCAGAACCCAGATGAAGCAGCAACAGCTTTCCCAGCTTTGCACCCTGACATGCCATGTGCCAGGGATCTGTTCCCCCCGCCAGGCAGGGACGTTATTTACATGACAGCTCAATAACTTAAGGTGAGGAGCGTCTCATGCCGTGCCCTTGCCGGTGTCATCCTGGAGTGACACTGCTCTACTCTCGGTTTGTTTCGCCCCCCTGCAATCAAATCAGTTGAGTGGACTGGTGGGATTCAGGGACATTTCAGTTCACCGTTGGGGTCAGGGAGCAGCTTGATGACATTCTGGATTCCTCTGTGATAAACAGGGGCTTAATCCTCCAGTTCCTGGAAGAAAATGAGTGTGAGAAAATGGCCTTTTTCACATGTAATTTATTAACTTCTGCAGTAAAATTCTTAATATCTTAGTGTTAGAAAAACACTGCTGAAAATAAGCGGTACAGATACGTGTAAGATAAAAGACAATTTTAAAATAACCCAAGAGTTATGTGTGTGTTGCGCTGCATTTTAAGTCACTGCAATGATTTTGAGGGGAGCTGACTCATGATGTTTGAGTACTTCAGGCTGAAACACTGGGCCTGGAACCAATACCATGTGATGGATATGAACCATCTTCAAGTGAAGAAGAGCTATTGAAATACTTGGCACAACCGTTTCACAGTCATCTTGATTATTGGAAATGTTTGCACACATTTTTAATGCAGAATTTCAAATGCATGTGCAGTTTGTTCTTGTTTGGTTCATGAGCTGAGAAACAAATATGTTTTAATGGAAAAAACTTTTAATGTATTTGCTCTATAGATGGATTTGTTTGGGAATAGATCTTGTTTTGCTGTTTATACTGCCCGTTTCTGATGATCTGGTTTCCCTTATTCCCTGAGGAGGAAAGTAATTATTCACTCATTTCCTTTCATTTTTTTTAATTGACGATTGCAGCAAGGAGGTTGTTTAACTGTACTCAATTTTTTTTCAGTACAAATTGTTGTCTTTCATCCTGCGTATTACAGTTACAGCTCACTGGTTTTGTGTTGCCCAAACCTGGTAGTGCAGATAGCCAGGCGGAGAGGTTTGTGTTTGTAAGGTCTTTGCTGCAGAGCCGTTCTCCACGCAGTGCTGCTGCCAGCCCCGTTTACACGTGCGATGGCTTGACCTGCCTGTGCAATTCCTTCGAGGTGGTTGCACTCATTAGGGACGCGGCCCTGCGAGCCGTGGGGAAATACAACGTGCTGCTGGGAGATCCTGGGTTGAGAGGGAGTTCTACATTGCTGTTGGATTGGCTTCTTCAGAGCAGAGCCAGCTGGAATAACAGTGCTGTTGTTCACAGTTAATCTTCTAAACGGCACAAAATTAAAACTGAAGCCAGGCAGAGTTTCCACAATGAAAACGTTTTTGAGCTGTGATTGTACTCCAACTAACATTTGAATAACTGCCTTACAACTGCAGCTACGCAAGGAAGGCTGTTACAGGTCAGTGCAAACCTCTGCAGCATAAGTAAAGTCAATATAATAACTTCATAGCTCTCCTGACTCACCTTAGAAAAGGCCCCCGTTTGCTTTCCTGCAAGGGACAACCTTTGTGGTACCCATTTCTTTTCCCTCTTTCCTGAGGGTAGTTCCGTCTGGTGCTGTGAAGATTTACTAAGATGCGTAAGTGTGTGCTGCTCTTCTCCTGCGATCACGGGAAACTTGGAGCAAGATTGCTGTATCTAGTTATCTGCCTCTTGTGCTCTTTTCTTGATTAACAACTTGTGCATTATGTTACTTGAATTAGCACCTTGAACATAGATTCCATCTTCAAGACCAACCCAAGCTCCTCATGTTAGAAGAAATGCATCACTTTGGCTCAGGGTTTGATTGGGCTGTTGTGGTTTTGTGTGAATGTAGTTTCCTGGGGATCTCAGGGTGGAGCAAACCTCTCAGAGACTTCTTTGGGTGTAGGTAAGGGGGAAAAAAGAACCTTTCTTTTGTGTGTGTATCTTGTTGTGGGTGATACTTGCTGTGGAGGGTCCTTTGGGAAGCATTCTGCTGCAACAAAAGGTTTGGAATGTGCTGATTAATTGACATATTTTTGATGGAAATTTGCTTTCTGCAAGAATTCTGGTTGGTTCTCACCTGGAAGAGTGTGAGAAGAAAGCCTTTCTCTGAGTTGTAAGGGAGCCTGGGGGACTCACTGATTATTGTGAGTTCTGCTCTGGGTTCCCAAAGCTGTTGTTTAGTCAATGCTGGGAGCTCTGAGATACAAGTGCCTTTGCAAATCCATCTCCTTATCTTCCTTTTCTGCAGCTTCTAAGTCATAAAAGCATAATTGCACTTCTCTATCTTTCGAGGATGTTGAGGGAACGTTCTGTAGTACTGCAGACAAGTACTGCAAGACAGGAGCGAGTGTTAGGGTGGGCACTGGGAGCAGCGTACCCGGCACCATGTGGGAGAGAGCCTGGAGAGAGCTAAACCTCAAAATACAGGAAGAAAGAATGAAGATGAAACTCCTGGCAGCGGAGATGAGGAGGACCGAAGAGCCCTTGTGACTTGGCAAGGGCTGAGGTTAATACTTGCTGAATAGAGCTGGAAATTGGACGTGGAAACTTACTTCCCCCAGCATCACTCAGGGAAGCACGATTTTTTAAAGGAGGATTTAGATAAAATTGCTTATTAGTAAAGTGAGGATTATCCAGGATTTTAAAGTTTGTTCTTATCTCTAGTGTTGTTCGAGTGTGCAAACTTGGGGATATTTCAGTCCTTCACCATGGATCTTCAGCTGTAAAAAGCCACAGACAGTGTTACTGGACTGAAACCTGTCTAGCTTGAGGGCTTTGAAGATGTCTGGCAGAACAGGAAGGGAATACAGAATCTGTAGAGAAGAGAGTAAAATTACAAGCCATAGCATCTTTCTTATTGTTCTTTTTTTTCTTCCTTCTTTTTGGCGTTAAATGGATTATTGCAATTTTGAAGTGTATGAGTGAAATAGACCTTTTAATAATTTGAACAGTTTCTTCTCCCTTGAAGTGTCTTTCACTTAAATGATCAAATCCTGACAACTTCTGCCCGCGCCCACTTTTGCCATCATCACTCACTGCGTGCTTGACATCAAAAAGACCTCATGGCTGTGCAGGCGCTGGAAAGTCTCCTTGCTGCTGCTGCGCCTTGCAGTTGCTTGGAGCTCTGCCCATTCTGAAATGAGGGTGGGGTGAGGTGGATGTGCCCTCGTTCCCTTCTGAGTGATTTTGTGGCTGCGTGTGCTGTATGGCAGCACTTCAGAGGTGTGAGTCCGTCAGGGCAGAGTTTCTAGTGCCCACCTCTAGAGATGTCAGACTTGGGGGTGAGTAGAAGCCATCGTGAGGAGCCTAGAGTAGGATTCAGTAGATGGTGCAGCAGTCTTTGCTACAGGCTTACGGGCTGATGCAGCATTTCTGGTGTCCCATCAGGATATTCAGCTGACCATCCCTTTCTGCCTACAAATTGGCTGCATGAATAATCAATTTTCCAAGCTGGTAACCAAAGCAGAAATAAGTCTCTTTTTGGATTGACAGGCTTTTAAAGATGGGTTTTTTTGCCCATTTCTCTTTCTTTTTATTTCAAATGAATGAAAAAAAACCTCCATAGCCAACATTTTGTCAGACAAACCCTTCCATCTGACCTGATACAGGATAGCTCATTTCAGACACTGGGGGGAGAAGCGGTGAAATGCTCAACTCAAGGAGCAGAGCTATGGAGGGATGCTGTGCTTGAGCAATCTTTGTCCTCACCTGTGAGCAGAGCTCCAAGTGTGAGAGTTGCCTGCTCGCCTTCCCTCCTCCTCCTGTAAGGCTTGAGCTCAACTACCTCATGTCCTAGGAGATCACCCTGATTCCCACATCACTGAGGATTTGGGAGGAGAAGAGGGTGCTGGCAGCTCCTCCTGCTGCTACTGTTCTGTTAAGATAAATTAATCAAGTTGTCACTGAAGAGTGTCTGGGGTTTGGGTGTGCCAGCTCTGCTGGGTGTGTTTTATCTGGGCACAGCTCAGGGGGTCAAACACCTGGGGGCTGTTCCACTCTGCACTGAGTCAGGAATTCAGCTGAGTTTAAGGGGCAAATTCACCATTTGCTCAATCATTTTCTGAGTTGTTCTCACGAGATACTCAGGTTCACATCTCCCGTCTGGCAGGAGGGTGCAGCAGTTAACAGCTCTCTAAAATGAGGTGATGCACAGAGCGATGTTATTTTATTCTTGGCAGCAAAGCAAGCTAGAAAGTTAGGAAAGGAAATACTAGGGGAAGAGGCAACAGCAGCGTGTCTTTTTTAAGGCTGCAGCTCCTACTGCCACAGCTGCTGTCGCAGTAGAAGCTGTTATTGCTACTCGCTTGCCTGTCTTTTGCCTAGAGGCAAGAGTGTGTTGTGTGACTGTCCTGTAATGCATCCTCCTCGCAGAAAGCCTCCTTCTGCTCCCAGCCGCTTACCTTACACTTCTGCTGCTTGTTTCTCCCTCTTTAGGAGGAACGTTCTTGGTGGCAAAGCCGTTGCCGTCTTGGCTGTGTCGTTAGCACCCTTCTGTGCTCGTCTGATTCCCGTCTCGTTTTATTACGTTATTGAGTAGCCATCTCGTGGGGCGGGGAAA
>NW_010389308.1:141886-144686 GCF_000710305.1 Buceros rhinoceros silvestris
GAGTCTCCATTTTTCAAGGTGGAAAAATAGGGTGAATTTCTGTCTTTCATTTGGCATAACCCAACCAAGTGAATGTTACACCGCCCCTGTCAGCTCTTCAGATACCTCTGCTCAATTCATGACACTTCTAAAATAAGAGTTTTTTAGAAGGGTGGTTTGAATTCTGTTTCTCTGCTTCCAAAAGCCAGAGTCAGCTTGAATTTTTGCCTTTTTTAAAAGCTCAGCATAGACTTAGATTGATTTAAATCCAGTCTGCTTCAAAGAAATGCACAAGAGAGTGGAGGCTGTTGTTTTTTCTGTTTGTTTGTTAATTACTGTTTTATTTTGTGTTTCAGCATTATCATTGAGTTTCTTCTTCTAGCTGGTAATATTGATTTATTTTTTTTAGAAGTTTATATTTCGTATTACAAGTGTATTTGCGCTGCGCTAATGTAATATCACTCTGTGGATTAGAAATATTGTTTAGATTGTTATTCAAGGAAATGATAGGTGGTGGGAATGAACGTCCTGTTGTCTGCTGCCTGAATTAGCAGTGCATCTCTAGAGAGCACTACAGTGGGAATAAAAAGAGAAATGCATGAGATGAACAGGAGATAAAAATACAGTAAGAAATGGAAAAGAAGGGGTCTAGTCTGCTGATGTCAGACTGACAAACCTTAGCCTTAACAAAGGTGAGAAATCAATTTTCTGAGTTCATGAACAAAATCTAGGTTTACAGAGACAGCTGCATGGAATCTAGATTATTTTTAAAAAAATTATTACTACTTCTTCCATCAGTCTTAGTATTACTGTACTTGCATTTTACCTTCAACTTCCCTTCCTTCCTTTATCCTGTGGTGTCCATTCATAAAAATAAGAGTATCTGTAAAACGTGGTGTTCTCCACTGATGACCTCCAGTATTTTGTATTAATGGAGCTGGTGTGTGAGCTATGTATTTATCTTTTCACAGTGTGTCTTTTTGTGGCCTGGAAACTGATTACGCTCTTGAAATAGTAATATGTTCTCTCTTGCCCCAAATCTAAATTTTTCAGCTCTGAACAGCAGTAACAACATTACATGGTCATGTGCCTAAATTTGGCAGTCTAAGGCTGCAATTCCTCAAAGCTGAAGCTTATACTTTAATCATGTACTTAGCGCCATTCCTATACAGCTAAATGTTTTGACATGTGCTTTTGTCCCATTAATACCAGTGGTTTTAGGCATATGCCTCAAAATGCTTTGAATGCAGGAAAGTTCAGCTCGCAGTGAAATAGGTGATTTGGGGCAAAAGCAGTGCATGTTTGAAAAACCACAAACAGCTAGAAAAACCCATGGGTCCTTAAGTGCTTGGTGCGAAGACTGAAATTAATTTCTTAGTCTTTCTACTCTCAATTGTTATTTAGATGGTTTATAAATTGGGAGCATGTTGTAATTTAGCAGGGGAAGTGCTGACCATCAGCAGGCACTTGAATTACGAGCAGATGTTACCATGCTGATCAGAGAGTTTGCCTTTGGTCTTGCTTCTCAGCACTGGAAATCAGGGTCCTCTCTTGAGGCAGAACTAGCCAACGAAATGCGAGTGCTACCAAGTGAAGGTTGCCAACGTGCACAGCAGTGTCCAGCAGCATAACTTTGCTGAAAATTCAAAATATGAAACAATAAATAAAACATTCCCTCGGTGAGGGTGGTCCCATATTTTTTGTATTCCTAGGAGATAGCAGTTGCTATGGCAACTCCTCATTTACTTGCCTTCCCACCCCCCCATATATTGATAATTATACTAAGCAGCATCTAAAGGCAGCTAGCTGGTGCAGAGCTGAACTGCTGTCCTGGACCTGCAGGAAACTCTACACCCTTCATTTTGAAAATCACCCCTTCCTGTGTTTGCAGGAGTGCTGTGCTGGCCTCTCCTCAGCGTGGACCAGGCTGGTCACGTAGCACAAAGCAATATTGAACCGTACAATAATTGCGTGTATTTGGTTGTGTTCACGGAGCCCTTCCCCAAGGCTGCTGTGACACCTGCTTGTTTCTCCTCTGTGCTGTGGGTCCAAGACTGCGAGCGTTGCTCATGGAGATGTCCTGGGAGGTACTTCCAGAGCCCTGATAGCTGCTGCACTGCCTGCTGGGCTGCCTGATCTCCCCCAGCCAGGGGCGCAATCAGTGCTGGGAGGAGAATAGGCAATTCAGATGGGAACCTAAGAAAGGTGGAGCTGGGAGATCTGTAAGCTGAGGGTATGTTTCTGCTTCAGCATCACCAGATTCGTAAGGCTGTGCCTCAGCATTGTAGCTTAGTGGCTGCTTCCTCTGGGGACTTTATGTTTTAATATATTAAAGGAAAACAAGGCAGAGCAGCCCACTTCCACCCAGCCCGCTCTGGAGCGCGGAGCCAGCCTTCCAACTAGAGGATGTTGCACCTGCTCAGCAGCATGTCTCTAGCCCCATGTATGAGTACTGGACTGTAAGTAGAAGTGTAGCATCTATCGGAGAACTCGTCTCTCACTGCAGCTTCTAGGAGAGCCTGAGTCATGGGTTTGACATCTTTTTCAATGTTTCATTTATTGTTATCTGTCTGTTTGTTTTTAAAGTATGGCTGTTATCTAAGAGTTTACAGTGCAAATGGTATGCAGTGTGCTCCAGCCAGGGCTCTCCATCACATCTGCTGTTCAGAAACTGGGGCTGCTCTCACTCCTGGGCTCCAGCCACAGCTGCCATGGCCTCTGTGCCCAGCGGGGAGAGCAGGTTTGGGTGGGTACCTGCCCTGTGCTGGAGGACCATGGGAGGAAAGTCTCTTTACCATATGGTGCTGTTAGTGATGGGTTC
>NW_010389308.1:144794-148774 GCF_000710305.1 Buceros rhinoceros silvestris
GGACTCCTTCCCAGTTCCTGGGACAGACTGGTGGCAGAGGCTTAACCTCTTATTTGGAGGCTCTTTGCTCTTGGTAAACATCAGTTGGTATAATTCATACTGTTTAGATGCACCCCTAGATGAGGGAGAAACAAGTACCCATTACCGCAGTATGATGGGGTGTAAAATTATTTTATACGTTCTCAGCTTCAGGGCCAAGTCCGCGACCTTAATTGCTTTGGCAGTATTCCAGCAGTACTGGAGTTGAATGGCTCCGGCGTTATCGCACCCACTTCCAGTTGCGTACAGGCGTAATCAAATAGGATATGCGGCTTAAAGCCTTTCGCCAATCTCGTGGAAGCCGTTTGTCTCTGAACATCACCTGCCAGGAATAACTTCTCCTCCAAAAAGAAAGTGGGAGTGTAGGAAGGGGATGTGACCGTTTTGCCTGCACAAAGGAACTTGTTAATTGTATGTGCCCAAATACCTTTATGGTTTAAAAAGTTGTGGTTTCAAGCTGAAAGCCTGTCAAGAAGGGGTGGAAAAAAAGGGGGGGCATCAATTTTCACTGCATGAAAATCATCAAATTAGCGGAAAACTATTTATAATCTGTTTGGTATTTTTTAGTAAGAAGTTGACTGATACAGAAGTGGATGTTTCTGAGTGTAAAGTTTCTAGCAGTAAGTTCTAACAGGCGAAGATGATGCTGATTTCATCAGTGTCAGGTTTGGGTACTTGCACAGCCATGATACACAACAGTGTAAACACAGCACTATTCCCTTTAACTTCAGTGATAAAAATACATTGTGAAACATCTGTGATTTGTTGCTGCTAAGAAAACCAGCTAAGATGTTTTAGTGAATGGCCTACTTAGAGCTCTATGGCACAATAATGCCAGACTGAAATAATTTCTTACACGTTGTGTGATTACAAGTAATCTTGGAAGTGTAAATGGGCCTTTTGTAATGTTTATTTCAGCTGAACTACAGAAATGGTCCTTTCTTGTACCCTAATCCGGTTACATTAGAGCAATATGAATACAAACCCATTTCTTGCAGCGTGCAGTACTAATTTTTTACAACTGCTCAAGTTGCGCTACGTGACCCTGCGCAGTCTAAGGAGCATCAGCAGAGGTGTTGACCTTGCTTCTTTCTGCCATCAGCAAAGTTGAAATTAAAATATCAAGAGAAACAATTTCTGCAGCAAAACTGTAAAAGTTAATAGAGTTGAATCTACTTTTGCATTCATGTTCCCGTCAAGTCAGTTCTGTTCTCGTTATATTTCTGAAGCACACGAAAAAAAGTAAAGCCAGTACTTTTTTGATATCTTTGATGTAATACATAAAAGAAAACAGAAGAGCTTTAAATTGAGTTTCCTAAGTGCCTACTTAATTTGCATTTAATGCAGGAGGTATTGTATGTTAATCAAATTTAAGATTAATATTAAGTATGAATTGCTTTGTGAAAGTTGTTGCCTGACGTGTTTAGAAGGGCCATATAGTGCAGGGCAGGGGACGTGTTCTGTGCTGGTTTTTATCCCAACAGCTCTCTTTGATTTAATAGCAACGTGGTTGAATTCTGCTCATTTTACACTGTTTAGCAGAGTTTCTTTTAATTAAAATCACAAGCTCACAGGCTGGTAATTCTCAAAATGGGCATGGGCACGAGGGGTTTGAGGCTGTGGAAGTGCTTGGTTCTCTGCAGACTGCACAGGGAATTTGGGTGCCCTGCATTGGCCACGTGTTAGGCTGAACACCCGCCTGTCCCCTTACCCACACGTGGGCATCTTCAGTGCTGAAGTCGCTGAGCAGGGCAGTCATCCTGCTGTGGAGCTCCCACTTCGAACGCTCCCGGTGTGAGACGATCTCTTTGGTTTTATAGCGTTAGTTCTGCTGGTGAAACGCAGGGAATGGCTATTTAAGACTCCTCTCCTTGCCGTGTAACCTAGCGTGTGACCGGATGCAAAGAACATGCAAAGTTGTCAGCCTTGAGTAGTAAAGAGAATAAATTTTAGATCACAGATAACAATCTCTCTCTGTCTCACACCATTGAGTTGAAATAATACTGGGCTGTAATGTACCGAGCTGCTACTGATAGTTACAACAGAATATTCAAAGAAAAAATGTTTTAAGGCTTAGTAATCTGATAATGTGTATTTTTAAGGATATATGCAGAATGAAAAATTGTACTTGTCACCATCTGGATCAATACTTGCAACAAATCGTAATAAATGCTACTTACTGCTACTTAGGAGAGCATAATTAGTATTCAGTAAACCAATATTAAAAGGTATGCTATGCTTTAAACTGACTGTATATTAGCATTTAAATACCCTATTGTGTATTTGCTATTTCTTTCCTTCTTATAAAACTGTATTCTCCAGAGTTCAAAATGATTAATTTCCTTTGGAATATGTACAATGCAAGGATTTAACAATTCTTTGTATTTAATAATTACTCAGTAGCCAGGCTTATTATTTTGCGTAAGCACTTGGGTACCGAGTCATCCGGTATTAGGTCAATCACGCTAACAGCGGCATCTGCATAGCGCTTCCCTTCCCCGCTCCCTGGCTGGGGAGCGGCTGGCCGGGCAGAGGGGAAGGGCTTCCACCGCGCAAGCACTGTACGAATTCATTTCACATGTCATCCTTCATTTTCTGCCTACGAGAACAATTGACAGCTGGATCAGGGGCCTGACATCTCTTCAGAGAGTTTTGCCCTCCTTGGCATTTGCAGACAATAGTACAGCTCTCTCTGACAAACAAAACCTTCTTCCCCCCCCCCCCCCCCTTTTTTTTTTTTTCACATCTCCCTCTGTTCACTGACTTTCCTTTCTCTCTTGCTTACAAACAGCTATTCCCTGCTGTGTACAAGGGACGTCAGACACCACCAACATAATATTTAACTTTAATAATTTTAACTTTTAATTCAGGTTCAGCCCCTGCGTGTGGTAACGGGGCATCCCTCCACCATGAAACTTAATTGAAGTATTTATGGAAAGTCCTGTAAAACTCTTGGAAATTTGTCTCCCCCCTGTATCATCTAACCTTTTTTCCCCTCCTGCAACTGTGAATAGGTTATTAAATACGTGGTGGCCGAGCTGGTGAAGTGATTTACATCCTGCTTGCAGGACTAGATTCTTGAGTATGATAAGTGTGCCTGTCTGAAAGATGGAGCTAAAAAGGAAGATGCTCCAAAAAAAAAGGTGGTGAGGAAGCTTTTCTGTTAGCAGAGGATGTGAGACAATCTGGTCATAAAAATGGGCATTGAGTTTGGCTGGCTCGAGGGCAGTGTGTTGTACCTACGGGCTATTCTAGGAGGCGATGGAGACAATGCGGTTGGAGCTGCCACCTCCTGCTGCTGCACAGGGCTGAACATCCTCTCTGGCTGCCTCGGGGCAGGGGATGCCTTTATTCATGTCATAGCCCTGTGCATTGAGAAAGGGATTTAAACTCCTTTTGGGAAGGACAGCGAGGCCTGTGGAGGGATCAGCAGAGAGAGCCTGAAATATGGTCCCTTTGTCACTGGTCTTAGACCACGGGGCCAATGCAGTGCCTGCTCTACTACCTCATCAATTCTGGGGAAGGAAAAACCTGGGGTGGTTCTGTTCTGAAGTCTTACTCGTGCTCACGTCCTTTATCGAAGGATGTGTTTTGGGGTGTTTCCCCTCTCCTCGAGGTCCCTCCTCACGTGCCACCATGCCCTGCCAGCGTCAACCTGTGAGCTTCCCGCTTTGGGCAGGCGCTTCATTCCTGCGAGGCAAGAGTGGGAAAATGATCCGTTGGCAAAAAAAAAAAGCATAAATGTGAGCAGAGGTGGGTGAGCATCCACTGAAGAGAGGGAGCGGGTTGCTGGGCATGCCTGCAATCTGAGGTAAAATGCTGTGATTTTATTTTGAAATATCTGGCTGCGCCCATCTCCATTTGCCGTCTAGGCTTTCCTCTGCTCAAAGTTTGGCGATGGGAATGTTTCCTCATCCCTTCTACTTCTAGGAGAGGGAAAG
>NW_010389308.1:148870-152593 GCF_000710305.1 Buceros rhinoceros silvestris
GTTGTTTTCCTACTTAAAAATGTGATTCAGCTTTTTTAGCTAGACACAATTAGCAATTTTTAGGAACAGTTTCCAAGCTCAGCATTTTTTTGAAATACACTAAAATCCATCTTTTCTTTGATGCAGACAGACATGAGCAGTTGAGAAGAGAATTAAGGCTGGGATGTTGGAAGGAAGAGGCAGGCTTAAAGCCACAAGTTTCTTAAGGTATCCTGTCAAGCTGTTTTTAAAAGGATGGTGTAAGGGAGGTGTATGATGACACAGCTCAGTCTCTGTGCGCTGGGCAATTTGTTTGTACCCTTGAATTCTTCACCTCTTCTGCTGGAGAGAGAAGACAGAGGGGGAAATCACTGCTCCCTGTCTCAGAGGTTTTCTCTCTGACCTGTTATCTGCATAGGCCTCCAGGCATAAGTGATTTTGTATTAATGTTCCCCTGAATGATTGAATAATGATCCTGTGAGGCTGCGCCTTTTAAGGTGATATCATTGCTGTGCAGCTGTCTGGAAAGCAGGACTTCAGCCTGCCTCACCCGCGTGGCAGAATGGGGGCGGCGCGGTCCTGTGGTGTCCTGCAGATGCTGTCCAGAGGGGACATCAGAGAACCGGGGTCTCACAACAACCTGGTGAACATCAGCAGTGTTGAGGATTGTAAATGAGTGCAGAAGTGTCTTGCTCGAGAGGTTTTCCTTCCTCACCTGTGATGCTGATCGAATCTCCTGTCCTCCTACAGGATATTCGCTGCTCTTGTGTTTTTTGTGTGGCAGGGATATGAGTCTCCCTGCTCAGATAAGCCTCCGAGCTTGACTTTGTGGAGTGAAAGTCTAACTAAACCCCACCCATGGCCTCCCAGTAATACTTTATTTTTCATAAAGGCAAGCTTTCCAGCCTCTGTCAGTCTGGGCTGCTGGGAGACGGATAGCCTTGAAGGCTGCTGTCTGCTGTGGGTGTAGTATTGATAAGTGCTTCAAGAAGCACTGTGCATCCTTCTTTATCGAGGGGATTGCATCTCCGATAAGGCAAGGAACAATAGGAGCTGGATTGATACTTGATTTGAATGAGAGGGATTTCTTAGATCCTTTGCTCTAGCTAGGAGATGAGAAATAAGCCTTACAGAAGAATTGCGTATGGTTTCTGCAATACCCAACAAAACTCTGGTTCCTCTCCCTGTAGGCTACTTAGCCAAGAAACTCAGCTTTGTATCTTGTGTAGATAAAATTGCTGTCAAATCTGTCTGAACTCTTCCTGCTTTCAGAAAACGTCACCAAGGTGAAGATTTAAATGAGGCTTTTAAACTCCAGTGGTAGTAGTAAGAAGACATTTCACAATACCACAATAATCGGTGAATTACAATTAATTTCCTGTAGAACCACGTATTATGTACCCAATAATACCACCTGATGCACTATAATGAGTATTGTTACGGTGAACTCTGAATTGGTTATTAATGTCTTGCTGCTTATTTTAATGTCTCTGCTTGGGCCATTTGCATCTGCAGGAAACTGCCGTTGTGGTCCATGCCGCTTTTGCGTTTCCTTTTGCTGGGCTCATAACGACTCTTAGCTGAGGATCTGCTTAAATGAAATCTAACGTTGTTGTTAAAGGAAGAAAAGGTTGTCCACGCCCGTGGTCCTTTGCACCCTCTTGAGCATTCCAGTGGGTGCCTGGTTGTGGCGATGGACTTTTTTGAAGGATCGCAAGGATACTGTGTGCTCTCCCGGGTTCATCGCTGGCTTGGGATTTATCTGGACTGTTGGTGTGGTAGGGAAGGGGGGTGACCTCTTCTTGTTTGTGTGTAGCATACAGTGTCTTACTGAACTCTGCTGTTCATAAAACTGGTTTACTTGCATTGACAGGGAGTGGTAAGGGGAGGAAAGCAGAGGAGCCAGAAAATGCGAAGAAAGGTAAAGTTAGTGTGTAGTGGCTTCGATGGACTGACTCTGATTTTACAGCCTCTGAAGGTCATACCCATCATAATAGGCAGGGCGTAGAGTGGAGGCAGAAAATTATTATTATGCATCAAATACTACTTTTGTGCTTTATTTGGAGATGTGTATACTTTCTGTATATCAAGTTATGGTAGTTTGTATGAGAAAAGTTACTTCACCCATCTTTCCCTTCTTGAAATGTTTTCTTCCTTCAAGTTTGGGTTCCTTCTCCTCTCCACCCTATTTACCCTAACCAGTGAAATACTGATGAAATACTCTGTATTAGAAAGTAAAGTTGGTTTTAACTACCCTTTTTCCTATGTATTTCCTGCTTAGGGTTTTTGAGTTAAATACAAAGAAAGTGAGAGAAAGTTTAACGAACACAGTGATTTCCTTCAAAATGACTTGGATTGTGAGAGCTTTTAACGTGGAAAACATACAGAACATTCATTCAAGTGTACATTGATTTAGGAAATATTTTAAAGACTGTAAAGCTTAGTGCCATATAAATAAAAATATTTTGAAGGTCATGCTCACCAAACAAGCTGATATTTGTAGTACTGAATAAATATAAATATGAAGTTGAGATGCTCCAACTGGTGGATTGAAGTGGTAAAGATTTGTGCTCAGTTTACAAATGCAGCTGGTTTTCTGAAGCAGGATGAGGTCAGAGTGGATGAGTTTAACAGCAAGTAAGGTCCAGACCTGGAGGTGTGTTTATTCAAGAACATTATGTCTGAATGAGTCTTGACAAGTAACAACTGAGGCTCAGCATTGATGAGCTAACTTGAAATATGAGAACTTTAATTATAAGCAATGTGGCATTAATTTGAACTGTTAGAACAACACAGGATTTGACTAAGGAAATAAAACGTATGCCTCATGAAACGACAAATGGATCATTTTATAAATTAGCCATTGATTTTTGACATATACATGATAAACTTACGTTAATCATTGTTAACACTGTTGAATAAAAGGCACTGATTTCTTTCTGAAGAAAGAAAATAAACAACTTCACAGCTGTAAAATGGGAATGAAAATCCATACAGAAGGTTTTTTTAAAGAATGTACTGTCAAAAGTAAAGTATTTCTCTCGTGGCAAGACTACAGTGAATTAAAATTTTGATTTCAAATGGTGAGGATCTTACCCATTATGAAGTTTTCGAAAGAAAGTAACTGCTATTTTGAGTCAGCTGAAAAACTTAGCAAGGACAGAAGGTTTTCTCTGGCAGCGTTCTCTAACATGTGCTAGGGGAGTATTAGAAGTTTGATCCTTCCCTGGTAAATGCTTTCCGTGATCAATGAAAGACGCTGTGCACTTTCTTCAGATAGTTTGTATTGATGATCGTCTTTTTTAATACTTCGCACTGTTGTAAAATCCCAGTATCTGATTCCATTTATACCTGACATTGCAAATTCTGGTGGTTTTTTAAAAGATATTTTGGTGGTAGTGAATAGGAAACAGTAAAACGTGTATTGGGCTGTTAAGGGTTGGTAGATGAAAAATGCAAAAAAGCCCTTGCCCTGATGTTGTTTTATTAAGGTACAAAAGTTTAATTCCACGTCAAGACAAATCCATCTTTCTGCCGAAAGTCTTGACCTGGCTACAGCTCCTCTGCGTTGCTCTTGCAGCGATCAGGTTTATCGATGTAAAATCAGGCTGCTGGATACAGTTAGTTCTCAGTGTTCACTAAACTTAGTGTTTAGAGACTCAAAGTCCTCATTACCGTTCAGATCTTCGGTACCAACATCAGCGTATAAGATGAAACCGATATACTTTACTGACGTGTACTTCA
>NW_010389308.1:152700-160596 GCF_000710305.1 Buceros rhinoceros silvestris
ACGATGTTCTGTGCTCTCCTTTTGGGTAGAAGTGGCACGAAGCAGCGCTGTGCTGTGTGAGGTGCTCATGCACTGCTGAGGATTTTTAGAAATCTTTTAAGTGTATATGTGAAAAGAAGACGATAATGATGATTGAGTACGCATGGATGTTTTAACAGAAATACTCCTTAGCCTTCATAGTTCACCACGTTGTCTGATACAAGTTTCAGCTACAACTCGTTCAGGTTTGAGGTGAATTAATCTTTCCATCTTTTAAGGGAAAAATAAACCAGCAAACAAGCAAACCAGAACAAGCTCCCGAACCCAGCTATTTCCAGCCAATTTCTGTCATTTCTCATTCCTGGGTGAGCTGGAGAGACTTGTTGACATTTGAATCTCCACCTCCTGATTAGCAGGCTCTGCTCCCCAGCCCGTGTGAAGGCTTGAAGAGCCATGTGTGGCCAAGCCACATTCCTGGAGAATGGCTTGGTCTGGGGCCGAGCCAGCGTGCTGGGCACTGGGGAGGCTGAGGCTGGCTGCCGACCGACAGAGCTCTGAACCTTCCTGCTTGGACTTGCAGGAGGTGATGCTACGACAGATACTAATCCCTGGCTTTAAGATTACTGCTGATAAAAGGAAAACCAGTTCCATGTTCTCAACAGATGGCAAATGTTTTCATCTACTTTTTTTGCTAAGTAGGTTTTATCCTTGACAGTTTTTCATACTATTTCCAACAAATTTTCTTGGATGCACATACCGTGGTTTTATTTTGTTGTGGTTCTTACTTGGCTATAAAATTCATCTTAAATAATGTGGGTTATGCTGGTTTTAATTTTCCACTATCATTTTAACAGTGGCAGCTTAAAGTATATTTATGATGCAACCCATTGTTGGAAAATGAGCTGTAATATAGATTATACTCCATTTCCTACAATATAAAAATATCTTTGCAGTTATATTCTAAGCAATAATTGTCCTTGGGGGCTGAAAAAGCACACCCAGTTTACTTTGTTTCTTAATCATCACAACATGAACATAAACTTAAAAAGCATTGAATGCGAGATAAAATGTAAGGAGTATTTTGTGGTTTAAAACCATGAAAGATGACACCAAACATCTCATTGCAGAGAGAGGTTTGTATTTGCTTTGGCAGAAGTACGCTGTGTTTAACTGGTGGTCGGGCTGCACTGGCCACAGACAAAGCTGCAGTGGCAGGATAGCGGATGAGACGCAGCGAACTGCACCGGTCTGGCCGAGTGGCCAACCAAGGAGGGAACTGCTGAATGCCTGGTTTTCATCCCGGTGACTTGTTACTTTTTATGCTCTTTGCCCCGGTAAGTCTCCAATCTGTTGAGAACATTGTTGAGGGGGTTTCTTTATTTTTTTAAAGTTTATCTTGAAAGTGAGAGCAAACAGCAGAAGGATGAAACGAAACAGAGATTTTACTTTCTTTCATGTTTTCAACCCACGTGTGAATTTCCTGGGCCGTCAGTAGAACTCAGCTGGCCAAACGCCCCTGCAGCGCTTGGAGTTTTGGGCAGCCTCCTCTGACTCGTTTCTGGCATGATTCATGACTCTTTCCTTGATATAAATAATTTGAATTCTGATTCTTGCTGAGAATTTGTGTAATGTGTCTTCAGAATGGGCTTGAGCCTTGAGTGGGGAAATACCAGCCGTAAGAAATGGTTAGTACCTGCAACTTGTGCATCACTAAATACTTTATTCTTAAAGTTCTGCGCAGATCAACTGTAACAAGAGTACAACAGGATACAGAGGTTGTCTAAAATACATTTAAAATAGTATATGAGCAAAGAAAGGGAAAAATCTTCCTCATTAAATGAGCCCAGCAGGTAGGATGGTATTGTTAGTGTGGCGGAAGGGATATTACCCATTATTAAGTGTACTTGTATGACACGAAATGTCTGAGTCTAAAAGCAATTTATATGTAACTTAATAATCAATATTTATTTGGAACGAAGCATGCTATTATCTTGTTTTTGAAAGATTCGTACAACTTGCAGTTGTATGAAGACTTGATTCTATTACACCTTCCCTGCAGCAACAGACCGTAAAGATTGATTATACATTAAAAGCAGTGTTTGGGTGGAAAATACGCTATGCGGATATTCAGCTGTCTTGTCGCTAGCTGCTTTTGCTGTCTCCTTTCAGATGTGCCAAGCATGAGGGTCTCCGAGATGGGCCCAAGCACGCTTAGCCCCTGGTGGTGTAAGGACGCTTAGATAGCAGTTCACACCTTTGCAACACTGTACAAACGACTGAATTTATTCTCAAAACGCCTTTGAGGGAAGAACTCTTTGATATTGTATATGAAAAGAGATTAACAAACAGTCATAGTTGTAACTTATTTTTCATTTTCCAGAAATATTTGTTCAAGTTCCTGCTTACAAGGTGGTTCATGAATAAGGAAAACATTTTTAAATACTCAAGTAAAATGCACTGTGTGTGCAAGAGTTTGTATCGGTAGAATTTTATGGCTTTGACATATCTTTTGGAAACTAGGGAACGGAAGCAAATTCTACTTGAAAAGGTTACCCAACACGTAGTTCGAGGTGTAAGTGATACATACTCAGTGTAGTAATTCTGGTACACATTGGCAGCTCGGCTGGTACTTGGTAGTGCGTGGACGTATGCTTTTTTGTATTTGATGCAGCTCGTACTTCAAAATCTAGATTTTTATTAATGGCACTAAAAAAACCTCCCCACCCAACACACAAATAATGCTGGTTTTGCTTGAAAAACTTATCTCCAGAGTCTGAAAGAGAAACGTGTAAAGATTCTTATTTCATTTCTGCAGCTGGCTAGAGGGAGCAGTTCTGGGAAAGGGGTACTTCTGCGGTTCTGTGGGTTCTGCTTCAGGAGCCTGACGATGGAGCTGAACTGTCAGCACTGCTCGCCGTGTCATGCTGTGGGTAAGCCACAGCAAGAAAAGGCAGCACAGTAATGTTATGAAAAGCTGCAGAACCTGGAAAGAGGTTTTTGTCTGCCCAATTCGCAGTTAATGGTGCTGGTTATTTCAAGAAGCTTTCTGGGTGTCTGGAAAGGCACCTTTTGGGCTTCTACAAACAAAAGTCACCACGTGGGGATGTCTGTCTGATGAAACAAAGACAAATAATTCCTTTAATACTCTACTTTTTGATTTCTCTTTTTTTAATCACTTCCAAATTTTCCATACATCTGGCACTTAGTAGGAGCTCCTGTGCAGGAGGTGTGAGCAGACCTGGTGCCTGAAATCCATCCAGCCCTCTCCCGTGCTTTATCGGTTTATTACAGGAAAAGTCATCCTTAGGGGCTTGTGTGTTACACAGTTCATTTGAACGTGCCAAATAGGACTGGTGGTTCCTGTGAAGTGCTTGCGTAGGTCTTTATTTTTGAGAAAAACTGTGCGGAAATACGGCAGCTTCACTGCACGGCAGTCCTCTGGCCGGAGCTGGGTGTCTCGTTATTTGTTGTTGCTGCTGAAGGAAGTCCAAGTTTCTGGGGAGTCACTGGGATAAAACATGACGTGAGCTATTGCCACGTAATGTGACAGCCGGTCTGGGTCACCTATACCAGAGGTGGGTGGAAACAGAATTGGCGTGGAGGAGGCATTGCCCATGTGTTGAGGAGGATGAGGGTTATTTAATAACTGACGCAAAAGGAAGTGAAAGCCCAGAGTCAATGTGGAAAGTTTCCAATACCACCGAGATTACAAGGAAGAAGAAACTTGTACAGAAAAAGCCTAATTTGAGAACGGACTTGGGAATTGTGCTTGTTCTTAGGACTTCAAACCGCCTACGTGCTTCCCCTGCATTTGCAGCATGTTGTCTACTAAAGTTCACTGGTGCTTTTCCAAAGAAATCCTGCTGACCATTTGCTGTGAATTGCACTGTACAATTGCTCGAAGCCACAGTACCAAATGCAAACTTTTGGAGACCTAAATGTAGTTAGAGATGTCTGCTCGGAGGGGACAAGAATGTTCCACAGAGGTTGCTGGACATGGAGGAGGCTGTTTATCAGCAGATGCTCTATTTTCTAGTTCAGGACTCGGAAGCAGTGAGTTTTATTGTGGACTTGGAATCAAAACCAGCTGCTACTGTGGTAGTATTGTAGCTTATAAAATGAAAATATAGTTTGTCTATGATGTATAGCTTTTTCCCTGGTTTTCTGAACATTCCTGAACGTTCTTACTTGGTGGACAGGATGAAGGGTGTCCATGCTTCAGTGATTACAAGAAGCAGGTTCAGAACCTGAGCCGCAGAGGTCTGTCAGCCGCACAGAAACAGTGCTGAGAAGAGAGGAGCTATGTCGCTGTCATGGAAATTCCAAACAGATTTCAAGCTGTGACCATAAAATAGTTCTCAAGGCCTGTTAGATGTGATTTTTTTTTTTTTTTTTTTTTTTTTCGGATATACTAGCGCAAATCTGCATTAGTTGATTGGTTCCAAAGCCTGTTTGATGTGATTTTTTTTTTTTTTTTTTTTTTTTTAGTTTTTTTTCTCTGGCATGAGGATAACTTCCTGATTTTCCTTTTAGAAATCCAGAACTTTCATTTTTCAGCATGTCAAATTCCGGAAGAGTTCTGTCTTTTAAATTCAGATGATGTAGTGGCTTGGAAATAAAGGCATGAATGTCAGAGTAAATCAAGGAAAGAATATCAAAGAATAATATGAATGAATGAGACAAACATATACAGGGAACAATGAAACCCTGACGATTCCACTTCAGCATTCATAAATCCACGGTGAGGCTGCATGTACAGTAAGTTAACCAGGCCTTGAGTAAGTGTTTGCACGATTGAGATCTGACTTAATACTGTGTCACAGAAGTGCATAATTAAATGCATGTAAAAATTAAAGCACATATGAGAAAGTAGATTAAAATGGAATTGAGTAGAGAAGACTTAAAAGTGTCCCCAAACTAATACTGTTGTGTAATTCTTAATTGAAGAGAGTTAGGAACCTGTTTTTGTGTGTAGTACCGTATCTAAGCAACATGGCCCCATTCTTTGTAGGATATTGCAGTTGGAGGAAATCAGATTCTCTTCAAAAGTGTAAAATGGCTTTATAGGTTTCCCTTTATTTTTCAACTCCCTGAAACAAGGTCTCTGCAAACAGTTGTTTGCTATTATGGTGCAGATGGTTTTGAAGACACTAGGGCAGGGGTCAAGGGACAGTAGTTCTTGCTCTGCTAGTGACTTTCCAGGGTACCTTCAGCAACTTCCATCTACTCTTCCCCCCACCCCCTTTCTTTTCCTCTTCTCTGTATAGACACAGGTTCGGAGGCCATGGCTTTCTGAGGTTGGTTTATATGGTATGTACCGTATGCTTGGGTCTTGACCTTAAAATAGTTCTTGCTGTATTGTAGTAGTATCAGAAAAGGTGTTTAAAACCACTGTTGTACTAGAGCAAAGCTCAACTTCCTTATTGACGTGCACCAGTAAAAAGTGGCTTTTGCCTGGGCTTTTACAGCACAATGTTATCGTGGTCTTCCTATGGCAGCAAACCCCTGTTGAGACTGGGAAAACCTCAAGTCAAAAACAGTACAGACACATTACCTAGGAAAACTCGCTTCTCGTGTTTCAGTAAAACCAAGCACCATTCAGAGTCCAGACCTGTAAAGATGGGGCTCGTTTCTGCTTTATATGAATGTAAATTCCATTATAGTCAAGTGTCTGCGAAAACTCGCATTCAAACCACATTGGAAGAAAGAAAATGGGTAGCACCATGCATAGCAGTAACCACAATATCCTGGTCCTGAAATACCAGCTTGTGTTCTGCAAACCCAGTAGCTTTTTGACGTTTTTCATCTTGCCACTCTCATTTCTTTTTTTCTTCTTTTTGTTGGAACAGTAATAAACCTATGAAAAGAGATGGCTGTTGTTGTGCTGATCTGAGGTTTGAAAAATGTGAGTTGGCTTAAATGCAGTTGTGGAGACTCAGCTCTTGCAGAGCTGGGATGGTCTGGTTTTTAATCATTCTCCTCCACCACTTCTGTGTGCCCTCCGTTTCCTTCAAAAGTCTGCGCTGAGTGACCCAAAGCCAGGAGTGATACTGTAGCAGCAGGCAGTGAAATCGCAGGGATATAAATTATATATCGGGCAGGCTCTGGCTATACTACAGAGAGGCCTGAGCGTGTACATTAACATTGCCCGGCGAGTCACCTGTCTGTAGCGGTCAGCAAACTGCTGTCCCGGGGGTGACTGTAACAGCCGGCCCCTGGATGAGTGGGTTTGGCAGCCCGCTGACCCCAGGCTCCGGTACTAATCTCTGATCAGTAACCATCTGCTCGATGGCACCCAAGCGACTAAGCGCTTTCCTAACTGCCAGGGATGACCTGGAGAAACTCATGGGGGAAATCAGACTCTCAGCCCCTGATTGGAATACTGATAGCCATCATTTAGTGTGGCGCTGCAGGAAACCAGATTACGCCTGCGCTCCCTGTCTCGCTGCTCAGCAATATTGTCAGTTTGAAGTTAAATCTTCTTGATCAATCCAGGCTCAATTTTGCCATCTTTTGTTGTATTGAATTATGCTTCCTAATGGGAACAGCCTCCTGTAATCCAGTCGTATGCATCGCTCTAAGCGAGTGCAGTTGCTTGCCATGCTTGGACTAGGCTCTGAGCTGAGGTGTTACGCAAGTCTTCAGAGTGAAAAAGGTTTTGCGGTAGTTTCACTGTGATACGAAGAGGCATAGTTGGGTTGTTGCAGTCTGTTGTGTGTGGAGGAGAGATTTACTTTTGGCTTGTCGAACTCTTCAGGTTGCTGTGGAGGCAAGGTGCAGAGGCTCTGAGAATTACTCATCTTCGAGCAGGAAACAGACTTTGTGGCGTGCGTAAACCCACGGAAGCCAAACGCCTGAAACACAGATCCGTTGTCGTTCACCATCAGCTAGTGTGCACAATTTCCTAAACATCTGTTCAGTCATTACCGTCTTCAATCTGCAGTACCACGAGTGCCCATATGCTGAAACACAGATCTGTGTTTTAAATGCCCTAATTGAGTTTAAAATGTGACTTCAATACCCAGGTCACAGGACACTGAGAAAAATAAAGTTGTTTGTGAGAACACAGAGCTAAATACTGCAATCTTTTCTTCGTGTTAGCTCTGGTAAAACTCTGGCTGGTTGGTTCTGAGTCAGCAATGCCGTATTTGGCCTTGTGTGGGAAGGGTTGATGTCCATCTGTTGACATCCTTAGTTGCAGTATCATGGCAAGAGCAGCCAACACAAAAATGATCATGCACCAGCACATCATGGTTTTCTATACCTCTGAGACTGGTCTTCCTGACCCTCTCTCTGCTACCCTGTGTGGGTTGGTCTGACACTACTCTGCAGAAGTCAGGTAGCAGAGGTGAGAGGTTAATAGGATATTAAAGGGTTTAAAAAAACAAGAACAATGACAACAAAAAGCAAGGGGACAAAGATTTCCATGCAGGAGTTTCTTTTTTTCCAGTTTGCCGTGTCTGGGAATTTTTCTTCCCAGTAGACAAAGGCTGTGCAGGAATAGACTTTATTATTGGTGGTGCAGAACATTCAAATATTGATGTGTTTTCTTGGGTGGAATGTATTGTGAGTAGCGGGCAAGTGGCCTCTAGTCCTTCCTAAATCAAAGCACTCCGTCCCTTACGGATGAACGTGCATTTCTGACTGTGTTCCACTTTTTTTGAAAATGCAGACAGATTTGTCATGCTAAAAAGGTCACAGGAAGGAATTGGAGCACTGGAAAGAAGGTTTAAATTTTATATAAAGGAATTTCTTTTCTGTCATCTAATTCTGGGCATGGATCTTTGAAATGAAGTTGGCTCGTGGATTTATAGAGATTGACTTATAACCATACTACTGTGCCGCGTCGTCTTATTTTCATTCTTTGTTGATGCAGTGATTACCAATAGCATGTGAAACAGTTTCTTTTTCCTGCTG
>NW_010389308.1:160687-173542 GCF_000710305.1 Buceros rhinoceros silvestris
TGAAGAGTCCCTTTGCAACTTGTGCAATCGCTTGTACCTTGACATTTATTCCAAAATGCGCTTAATACCTATTTCTATATATATATGGGTCCTCTTTAGCCTGAATAGTCCTATAAATACTGAGAAAGGCATAAACAGCTCTTTCAAATGGACTGTCTCAGGAGAAATGGACTGTGTTTTTCTGGATATTTGATGACCACTAAAAATTTACTGTCAACTGCTTGGAAAGTGAGGGGAGGTATGGGAAAAGGGAGGTGCATTTGTCGGAATCAAAATCATGAAGAGAGATGCAGTGAGTAGAAGTGGCGAGACTTGTGAGAGGGAGTTCAGGCGCTGTAAGCTCAAGGCTTAAGGGAATGTATGGTGGCAACAACTTAAACTGGAGTTGGCAAAGGTTCTTGTGCAAGAGCCCTCAGATTTTCAGTTCTGGTACTGCCTGATGGCCCCAGGACATGAGTCACCCCTGAGTGGGATTGACTAAGCAGCTCCCTTAGCCAGTCTTAGACAGCCTGAGCCGAGGCTGTGCTCAGATCTCGCCTGGGCTTGTGGCCAGGGGCGCTTGGATGCTGGTCAGCGGTGCTTCAGAAGGGCAGATGGAGCACAACTCTCATGCCTTTGTGTTTCCATCACCGTTTGTAGCACACAGTCAGAGCATGCTGTACCTGGCTCCAGTTTCCCATGTGTGGAGGGACAGTCCACTCGTTCTGCATTGGGGCT
Organism: Buceros rhinoceros silvestris; assembly: GCF_000710305.1. Classification (NCBI taxonomy): domain Eukaryota; kingdom Metazoa; phylum Chordata; class Aves; order Bucerotiformes; family Bucerotidae; genus Buceros; species Buceros rhinoceros. The sequence goes on from NW_010389308.1 coordinate 161,405, forward strand.
TCGCCTGGAGACATGAGCTGGCTCTGCTCCCAGCTCCTTCGGGCTGGGAGTGACGGGCTTTCTCATCAGCCAAGGGCTTGGAGGAGGGCAGTGCCAAGTCAGCACATGGGCTGCTGGAGTTGGAAGCTGCTGACCAATATATCGTGTTGTAGCAGTGCCTGCCTTCCCCGCTCTCTTCCGAGAGCGCTGTGCCTGGCTCCGGTGCCATGGTGCTGGGACTTGATGCTGGGCAGTGAGTCTCTGCAGCCCAAACCGAGCAGCTGAAACTTAATCACTCCAGCTATCCTTAATTAAGCCTCTGAATAGGCCGATCTGCTGGCCAAGCTAGTGTTAGCCCAGTCCTACAGATGGTGAAACTGAGACACAAGGAGGTTAAGTAACTTGCCCAAGGCTGTGCAGTGAATGGTGACAGATCTCGGATTAGCGCTTGCGAGTTCTTGGCTCGCAGTGACTTCCGCGCTCTGCTGGACCGTGCTGCCCAGCCGACCAGTTTGGTCATGCATGCTGCTTGCATCAGAGCTCTCCCAGCCAGAAAATCTTGTCTCCCATCTCCAGGGGAAAATCTGTCGACCTCTCAGCCCAATCAAATCATTGAAAGTTTTGGGGTATTTTCATTTATTGATTCAGTTCTAACTGTTAGTTGAGCTTCAGGCGACTTCCCCAGTCCTCCCAGGATCACGTAGCTGGTCATAAAGGGTGGTTTATCAGTTATGCACTCCCTGTGAAGTCCATAGGTGTGGAATAGCTTTGATTGTTCGCGTGCAATTTGAAAGCCTTCTTGGCATCGTGCCTTTAATGGGAAATCACAAGCTAGCTGAGGAGCAGTTCTTTTTATATCCCTTATGGTCAGTAAACAGGTGCCTTCAAATGGTGGGTGGTGCATCGGTATCGTCATGGGAGATGGTGATACAGATCGTGGTGTTACACAAGAAGCTGTTGTTTTTCAGAGGTGCTTTGTGCTGAGAAGGTCACCTCTTCCTGTTACAGGCAGTTGCATTTTTCACCAGTTAAATTCCTCACTCTCTCCGGAGCTGTATTCCTTCCATCCCAGGGGAGGCTCCATCAGCTGGTCCGTGATGCATTCCCCAGCCCCATTGTACCACATCTCTCCATGGCACAGTGAGACCCCAGAGTGCAGCGGACCCCTTCCATCATCTGTTTTGCATGGGGGACCTCAGTTGGTTCCTCACAGCCAGGGTCCACACCCCGTTTCAGTAGGGAGTTGATGTTTCTAGGCGCAGCCCCTGCAGTGCTCCGACAGCGTTTACTGCAAGGTCTCAGCAGCGAGGCGCTGTAACTCTCGATTAGGGTCTGCCCCATACTGCTTGTGGACAGTGGGCTGCACCCCTCAAACACTGGAGTGAGAGAGGCACCATTTGGCCCTTGGATTTCACGTTGCGAAGCCACTTGTTCATGTGATAATCTCCTAAGGATTAAGAGAGCTAAAAAAAACCAAAAAAACTTGGTTGTGTGATTGTAATGCCATGAATGGACGACAAAGAGCAGAATGCAGCTCCTGGCTACCAGGCTTTCACTGCACACTCTGCTTCGGGTTGTTTAAATGTTTTTCTCTTTCATGCTGTGTGTTGTGCATCTCCACACTTCCAGCTTCCTGCCCCTATGACAATATGAAATGTCAAAAGAGAAAGATTATTCCTGTGGTTTCTGTAGCCCAACTGGAAGCAGCAAGCGCCAGAAATGTTAGGCAAGCGCCTGCTCCGACTCGCTGCCAGCTTCGTTTTGCTGGCCAAAGAGGTTCAGGTAGGTTGAGTAAGCTTTGGATAAGAACCTGTGCTTCTGGGCGCTTCTCTGAATTGAACAGCCAGGCGGTTTGAGGTCTGCCTGGTGCTTCTTGAGACCAGCTGTAAACCCGTATTGTGCTTGCAGAGATGCAGAGAGAGCTGGCGCCCCTCTGTGCAACAGTTACGAGGACATTCAGTACTATTATTTAGCAATATTCTTCTATGAGAACGCCCCTTAAAAGAAGTATTTCCTACTACCAATTTTTGTCTACTTAATCTTGTATTCACTTCATCAGGGCTGAGTAAATAATTTTACTATTTTCCTTTGAGGAATTAAAGATTTGACCGCAAAATCCTTAGAGTGGTTCCATATTTGAAATTATTTGTAGAACTCTTTGATGCATCGTTCTGGGGTTTTCCTTTCTTGTCAGATGGCAATTATTGCCAAATTTTGTGGTACTTGATTTCTGTATTATGCTGTGCTTTAGTTTTCTTCTCTGTGTTTGACTGTTACACAATTGCCCAGCGTGGTATAAACTGAAATTTAGAACTGAACACAAAATTATTCACAAGCTGAAAATCTGTTGCTGTCTCATTTTTCAATGCAAGCCACAAATCCTGAGCACTTGAAGGTTTGTAGAAAGTGGTGATAAAAGCTTTGTAAATACTGTTGAGTCGAATCTGAATTGTGGCCTTCAAATTCAGGAAACCTCCCCCCAAACACACTCTTTGTCTCACTCTATTGTAGTCCAGGTTTACAGAGGCCTTGAGTTTGCCTGTAAATCTGATTGTGTGTGTTTGCAACCCATAAATACATCCTTAAGCCAACAATATGTGGATACCCCTCAGCGTGCTGATGGGGAGCGGCTTGGAGCACAGGAGGAGGAGTTGAGAGGTGGGGGTTATTCTGCCCGTCAGCAGCAGCGCAGCTCTGTCCCCCCTTCAACCCACGACGGCTCCTTTGCCGTGTAATAACACAGCCCTGTCAAGGGAACCAATAATGTTTTCTGTCCCCCAAATAAATACCTAAGTAAAAACGCTGTCGAAGAACTGGAGGTGGAAGGACACGCAGTCTCGAAGAGAATTGCGTTCCAACCTCAGGTACGCTTCAGGCGGTTCAGGACAAAGAATCGCTTTGTTCCGGGTGGGACTTCAGGGACACAGAGGTCATCATTTGTCATCCTCAACACTTGCACTAAGTTTAGAGGGACTGAAAAAGTTTTCAGAAGGGAAGTGGTACCATTGCTGATTCGGCAGAGCAATAAAAGGAATATGCAAATGTTCCAATTAAAAGGTGTGAATGGCATTTTTATGGCTTTGTTCTCATGCAGACTTTCAGCAACAAATGCATCCTGCCTTGTAAGCCTGCTTTGGTGCGAGATGATTCACTCTGATTTATATTCTTTAATTAAAGGCTATTAGCATTTAATTCTGTTGGGAAAATAGCATTGGTGCTTAGGTCAGTTTATGGCACAGGAAATAATCTGATTTTTATTTTCTAGGCTGTGATGGCAAAACAGAACTTCAGAGTCTCCCTGGGTGGGCAAACCTCCCAAAACATGAGGTGTGCAGAATTGTGCATGCACTTGCACAGCTTGTATAGCAACCCCATTATTGCACTTACCTGCTTTGCATGCCTAATCACATTAATTCCTTGGGCAAGCTGGTGAGGCGTTGTGCGTATTTTTTACCATCACGGGTTGTACTGTACACTTGTAAATATAACTGAGCTTTTTCTAACCGTAGTATGTAATGTAATGAGAAAATTATCTGTGGAGTGGTAAAGTGGTAGATTCTATACTGCCAGGAAGGATTTCCAGCATGCAGCAGTTCTAGCTGTGAACATATCTGATAAAATTACATGAGTTTAGAATGAAAGTTGAATCAGTAAAAAGTATTTCCATCTTCTTACTGAAGGCCAGAATTTTCAAGCTGGGTGTTCAGCATTCTGTACCAATTTTTGTCGTCTTCATCATAATCCTCCTAAATAAGATAAATAAAGACTGCTTAAAATTATGTACTTAAATTAAATCAAAAATCCAACTGTTGACCCTCAAATTGTACAGTACATACTGAGCTTCCTGGAGATGGATGTGTTCTGCAAGTCCACTTAGCTTTTTATCTTAAAATCTTGGATACATGTCTATGCTCCCAAAACTCTCCACACAAAACTATCTCACAGGTTGTCTCTATCCGCCTGCCAAAAACCGTTGAAGCAGGAAGGGGAAAAGATCAGGACTGCAAAGAGTCTTCACTTCTGTCGCTCAGATACCAGGGTGGCTGCCTCTTCTCCTCCTGGCACTGTTACCTCTCTTACCTTTGGTCCCGTTGTGCTGGTCTCCAGTTTTTGTCTCGACTAAGCATGCGATCGGAATGTTGGTGCAAGACTTTCTGATTTGTTAGATGATGTCACTGTTCTCCGGCACTGCATATGTTGCATTGCTAGGTAGCACTTAGCAGCGTTTGCATCCCCATCTGCTACCTCAATTTGGCGCATTGTGCCTGCTCTTTAAACTCTGAAATGTTATGACACTTTGCTACGTTTCTGGGTGCCAGGTGGACCGGAGCCATTCCTTGAAGGGTGTGTGTGTATCTGCTACCTCAATTTGGCGCATTGTGCCTGCTCTTTAAACTCTGAAATGTTATGACACTTTGCTACGTTTCTGGGTGCCAGGTGGACCGGAGCCATTCCTTGAAGGGTGTGTGTGTGCAGCGTGAGGGAGTGAATAACTTGGGATGGATGTTTGTCCTTGCTGTGAAGGACTGAGAGTGTCATTGTTGAACACCCAGCACAACCCAAGCCAGCTACTTCCCAGAGTACTACTCCAGCTTCGTGTTAATTATTTACTGACAAGATGACAGCTGTTTGGACCTTATTGACTGTGCGCGTGTTTATTTTGGTGAACTGCCCACGTCTCTCACAGCAGAGGTACCTTCCCGTTTCTGCATCTTGGCACAAGGAGATGGTTGTAGTTACTAGGTAAACTTCCCGCAGTGTATCTGCCTGTTTGATAATCTTCCCACAGCTGATGTGTTCTGCATGTCTGTTCTCCATGTAAAGGTAGTGAGAACTACATCTTGCCTTGTCTTTGTGTCCTTTCAGTCAGCTGATTGATTACCTGGTAGAGCTTTGAAACAGTTCTCTTCTCCATCTCAAGCCATTTTACCATCTCCCTTTCTCTGCGTGTCTTCCGAGTTTGTTAAAACTTAGAAGCCATCTTTCTCCTTTTTTCTTCACCCATTTTTCCCTGGTCTGGGTGGAGAGTTGGGCCAGCTAATCTCCCGAGGTCCCTGCCAACCTCAGTTATTTGGCAGTGGTCTTTCACTCCTGCTCTTCCTGCCTCTGCGAGTACCTAGTGGGCACCTGCCTAGCAGCTTGTATGGAGCCCTAAGCACTGGAGTGAAGTCAAAAGCAAGTATTTTCATTATTTTACACAAAAATGATGAAATCCCCTCAAAATAACTTTACTAATAGTGACCTAAATACTCAGTTGTGTCTGTATTTCTAAAATTAATCAGAATTTAACTCCCTGTTGTGTTGGTATACTTGACAATTGGGTTAAAAGAGCTTGAAACTGGAGGAAATAATAAACTGGTTTGTAGACAGTGCAAATATTTCAGCACTGACCGATTTCCAACACATTATTTTTAGTGTATGACATTTTGCATCACTTTGCATTGAGATTTGTTGTGACAATATTAATAAACTTAAGAAGAAAAAAAACCCCTTTTTTTTTCTGGGCAAGTACTGCTTAAAATCCTATGGTCTGAAAGAGCCGAGCATAGGGACCGGGTGAGTGGCACCCTCGGGCTGGCATTCCCCGTATATGATACCTATAAAAAGATGTCATGTAACAAGACGGTGCATCTAAGCAAACCTCTCAAAATCATTTTACGATTTAGCAGTCACCACCTGAGGAGCCCAAGGGATTTAAGCACAAAGAACAGCAGAATAAAACAGAATCCCATTAACGGAAAGGACAACAGGGCTGCAAAAACAGAGCATTGTTTTCGGTAAGCTGTTAGGTTTACCCAAGTCTCATGCACGCCTCGTGATGACAGGGTGGTGACTCTGACCTGAAGGGCCCGTCAGTTTTAAAACGTGGCCTATCTGCTCTAAGCAGGGAGAAGCAGCAAGAAATAAGAACAAGACAGCTGCTATCGGGCAGCTCGGTGTCATCGTGAATATACTGTTACAGCGCGCGACTGCGGTGCCAGGTCCTGGTCTAAAGCTGGGAGGTTTGTACTTAGATGCTCGTGTAGGCTCATCCTGCAGGAAGATGTGATATGCAGCTGTAGTCGTTGCATCCCAAAAGCAGCACTTGGAAGCACAGATGTGAAAGCTCTGCAGTAGCTGAAAGTTTATGTCCCCTGCTGCATCCTGGATGAAGTGCTATCCTCATTGCTGGGATTGCCTCTTCTTCCTCTGCCACCTCCCTTCCCATCTTTATAAAGCTCCATAAATACTTGTCTCTCCAAGAAGCTGCTTGGTAGAAGCAGCTTCACAATCCAGATGTGCTTGCGTCTACATGTCCAAGGATGTACACAACCGGCTTCTACATGTGTTGCAACCCACAGCTTATTCCGAGAGGTTTTTTTCCCCTGGTGGATTGCTTTTTTGTAGCAAGTAGGCAAGTAGTCAAATGCGCGGAAAAGTGCTGTGAGCGCAAGCATATAATTAGTTTTAGATAGAGCATTCATGAAAGCAAGTCAGCGAGTTCATTAAGAACCATGGGCCTGATCCTCAGGCTCCTGAGCTGCTGTAACATCCTGCTGTATCGACCCTGCATCTGGGAGGGGAGCCATCTGCGAAAATGGTGTGCGAGCTTTCTGGAAGGTTGTGGGCAATGAAAAGCATGGCTTAAAAGAAAAAGGCTTGTCTGAAGCGATATAATGTCTTAGGGACTGCAAGTCGTTTCAAGCCCTCTCTCCCTTACTTACATCAGGTTAAATTCACTTTCTATCTTTAAGTAAGTAGGAGCTGAGTTTTAATTGTGGCTGCCTACGGGTCAGCTGCAGCTTGGACTTGTGATTGATCGGGTCTTCTGGAGCAAGCCAAAATGAACACAGGAGAGTCAGCAGGAGTAAACTCGGGCCAATTAGTTCCCAGTGCTATCGGCAATGCTATGGGAAATCCATTTTTTTTATCAGTGAGACTGCAGCTTGCATCAGCAGTGTCCATTCCTCGTAAGATCATTGACTTATAAATTCTGGTTTCTTTGAGATGTTTTTATCCTCTAGCCTATTGCGTGTACTAAATTTGAGGGGACACATCACTAGCTGTAGCAGTGGCAAGGCTAATATTTTCTTTTGGTGTATGGTGTTATATGTCAGCTGAAACAGCAAATGCGTTTTTATGGTGTGTTTTGCTGTCACAGAATTGTGTATAAGAAACAGAACATGCTCCTGCCAGCAGCCTGTGTTTCTTCTTCCGATTTAATGGGGTAAATGATCAAGGTTTCTAAAACTGGGCCGAAAATTGTGTGACGTATTGCTGTTCATTTAGAAAGCTTCCTATATCGGGCAATTGATGAAACATTTCTCCTGAATTATAAAAGGGCAGGTCTTCATGCGGTGTCACTGGTAGTGTGCTTCTGGGATTGAGGATGCCTTGCTGCGTCCTTCCATGTAAACACGTGCTGCTGCTTAAGGAGTACCCATGGGACTTGTGCTGAAAATGGTCCTGACCAATAGAGGGCGAGAGTCCAACTAGTTGCTGGAGGTGGTGTGGGCCAGAACTGAGTGTCGAGCTTCTGGCACATCATCCCATGCGATTAATTGTGTGTTGAATGTCCTGCCTCCGCCGGGAAGTTGGCCCCATTCTGCAGCTATTTTCCAGCTGTCAGTCATGTAAGGAGTATGAGGTGACCCGTCACCGCTTCCAGGGCCCGTCTGAAGAACGTGGTGATTTCAGCAAAAGTTTTGTTGGCCTGTGTAACCCTGCTAATCTTCACTCAAAATGCCTTCGCTTCTTAGATACTTTAAGTATCTTTGATCCCTTTGAAAATATTTGTTTGTATCATGCTTGTAAAGCATGAGAAATCTGTGGGATTTAATGGCAGAAGAAAATTAGAACCTCCTTGGTCTGGAGAAGTTTTGGAGCAGAACAAATAATAGCATGAAAACTATTTTAGCACATTACTGTCTCTCATAATAAATGCAGAGACCATGTATATTGTATGCACACTACTATGCACCAGCATTCATGTACCAGTAGACTTTTTTGAGTTAATCCTGCATAAATGGTTGATACGTAAATCAGCAGTGAGAAGCGTATGTACTATTTGGTCATAGAAGGTCATAGCTTATCACGAAAGCCAGGAATAGGGGCCAGCGCACTGATGTGACTTTGGGCAAGCGTCTTGTAAAAGCTGGGAGAAGATGAGATCTCTTTCCTCATCTCCACGTGCAAGCGTATGGGTTTTTATTTGTCTGACAGCTCCATCGTTTAGTATCTGTGCCATATTTTTTTACTGTAAAATGGTGCTGTTTTCCCATGATCAGCCAATTGTTTTGTAAGGGCTGTCTTTCATCAAATCTGTGTACGCTGTCACACGCAGTGGGCCTGATCCAAGCTGGGAGACAAATATTGCTGCTAACAAGATACACAGTAAGATTTAGTCTTTTAATGAGAAGAAATAAAGCCCTCAACAGTCTAAGAGGAGCAAGTGCACCTTCATGCATCATCAAGGGACGTTCGTATTCTCAATACCGATAGATGGGCATTTGAAGTAAAAAGGTATTTTATCCTCATTATCAATCACTGTCAATTGGAGCAGATGACGTTCCCTGGGAGTTGGATTAAAGCAAGGACGAGCAGAAGGAGGTTGAGGTTTTCTTCCTGAGTGCGTAGATTAGACATGTTTGCATTTACAAATCCTTTAAACAAAGTGCTTATTGCTCGTAACGTTTTCAGGATGTTCTGTAGTGTAACGCGTTGCCTCAGGTTACTCCAATTACAGTTTTAACGCAACGAAGCGATAGCAGTAAGCGCTGGTTGATCTGGATCCCTGGTGGGTTTAACAGCCAGAGGATACCCGGCCTGTTTCTTGTCAGAGAATGGGGTTCTGAGGGAAGACAACTGTGAAGATTCACCCCTTCCCTGTTACCTTTTATCCTATCGTGATGAATCTAGGACTTCAGATTATGGGGAAGGACCCCGGGAGTTAAACTCCAGTATGTTTTAAGTACGGGGCTGTTCTGAGACTAATTTATACTTTAATACTTCGCTTTTGTCACAAATGGTGGCACGAAAACAGTGATTAAGATGTCAGCAAGAGGCTCTCGTGTTTTCTGAATCTCCTTGTAATGTCTCAATTCAGGCTTTTCAGTTTGGGTTGTTCCCTTCATGATACAAATAGGAGGCAGGGGAGGAAGGGCATGTTTTTGTCCACTGCGTGCAAAAAAAGTTTTCCTCTGAAGAGACTTAGGTGGGCGACCCAAGTGTCTTGGGTCCTGTTTAAATGCTGGTTTGGGTCAAGTAGAGCGTAAGTCTGTGTCAGCTCTCTAAACACAGGTACATGTTTTATCTCGGTGCTTTTAAACAGTGACTGGTTGACCTTTGGCTCTGGAGATGATACGTTTTTGTTTACCCAGGTATCTTGGATATATTCACAGCCGGAATGTCTTCCCTGGGGTGTCTGTGCTGATGGATAACTGCAGATCTGGGAACTTAATTGCCGTGTTTTCTCTGGCAAAGCTTGCACCTCGGATAACCCCTTTAACAGTGCTGGTGCTTGGAAACGAGGAGTCACATAATCCCCATTCTCGGGTAACCAGATAAAATCAGAGGCGGAGGAGCTGCTACAGGAAGGGCAGGCGGTGTGCGATGAGAAATGGGAGAGCTTTTGGGAGCAAGATGCTTTGTGATAGAAGTCCCCTGTTGTCGCCTGCGTTGCTGCTCAGTTGCGGTGGAGCTGGGGGTCGGCAGTGCAGATAACCTGGGGGCATTTGGATGAACACACAGAGGGGCTTTTGTGCCTCTTGCTTTCTTAGCCTTTTCATTAAGATTGAGTAATACTTAGGAACTCCTGCTAGGCATTGTCGCTGTATTTTCTTAGCTAGATTTAAACAAATGTATAGTGTATAAAAGCTTCAAATTAGTAGAAGCAATGTCCACACAAGTGTAGCTTAGCTCTGCTTCCCCATCGTAATGTTTCTGAAACAGAATTATTTTCCATGCTCTCGGCTGCCTCTCTCATAGGCAAACCCCTTGATTTGAGTCCTTCCAAGTCTAATGGTGCCAAAATGTATTTTTGTGAAATAAAATGGCTAATTAGATCACATAAACTTTCAGAATGTAAAAAATAAAACTAAAACAAGCAGCTGTGCACTTGAGGTTCATCCAGCCCCTTCTGCGCAAGTTGCATTTCGATCAGCATGAAGACTAGGAGTTCATGGCATTCCGCCTTTCTGTGATCCAGCCTCAGCGACACTGAGGAACTGCCACCTTTGCAAGAACTGAGCATTTCACTTCATTGGCCAGAACCCCAGCTGTAAGATCTTTCTTCTGTAGCATCTTCCTGTAAACATCAGTACAAATTCACCTCTTAGTACTCTGCAGGATGATGTCCCTTTAAAAATCTTATTGCCGTCATGTTTCTAAAGGAACATACCGCACTAAAGGAGAACTTGGAGCTTGTTCTCCTCTACATGGGAAGGGAAAACGGTGCTGCCTTTCTTTGTGCAAGTGTCCTGTTGAGAACTGATTTGCAAGGAAGAAAAGGAACATCTTTCGTTGACTGAGGAAGTAAGGTGGCTATTCCTTACTGCTGTCATCTGGCATGTATTAAATACCTCTTTACCTGACAAACAGTGAGTGTTCATCTTCATCTCTGCATTCCCACTAATGCTTAGTAGTGCCTTGACTCCCGAAAATGCCTGCATGCTCCAAAGCCAAAGGGGCTGAAGCCCGTAGGAGGGAGACTCCTCCATGCTGACTGTTGGCCATGCAAGAACGTTGGGCTGCAGAGTTAATGCTTTGTTGGCTCAGCCCCTTGAGCCTGGAGGGATCTCTCATAACTAGGTGTGCTGGCAAGAGAGCTTATAGCTGAGCAGCTCCCAAATTCAGCTGGCGCAGGATAAGACACAGCCGTGCAGCCGCGTGGTGCTTGGCTGTCCTCAGCAAGCAGTGGGAGAGTCTGTTTGCAACCTTCCCACCTCAAATGCACAAGAAGTTTCTTAAAATGCAATATGGCCTCAGCTTGTGTTACCTGAGCCCTGCATTTCTCTTTCTCTGATGCTGATGTCCTTTGCTGAAAAACTATTCTGTTCATGTCATCAATATTTGCATTTGTTTGGAAAACTTTTAAAAAACAAATAGAAAAGGAATGTTAACACACACAAGCAGTTATTGTACTGAGAGCGGAAAAATAACATGAAAGATCCAATTATTAGTGTCAGGATTTAACGACTTTTTTTTAAAACAGCTTTGCTTCTGAAATCATGAATAGACGGCAGCAATAATTCAAGATTTCTTACATTCACAGTGCGATCAACAAGTCACTTTTGTAGTCTTCCTTACAATTTTGAATGGTTTTAGAAAGACAGAAAATTATGTGTTTACAAAGCTGCACGTGTAATATTATGCATTTGAGTTTAATGTGTGCTAATCTCCATAATTCATAGAACTAACCAAGTTTTTCTGAACTGTTTTCTCCTTTTGAGACTGTGGATTTTGGCTTCTGATGTAGAATATCCCCCTGTGTTTTGCAGCTGTTACTCTTCCCCATGTATTTATTTCTATGCACTGATGTGCTACAATGAGACCTATGCATGTAAACTGCTCCTGAAAACACTCTGTGCTCAGAAGTCCTATTGAAATCGATACGAGAATGAAGAACAAATACTTGCCAGTGTGAGCTCTGAGTGCTTACGAGTACAGCCGTAGTGTGGAAAAGATTGTAAAAGCGCAAACCTTTCTGCTTTTTTAGTTCTGCAGAAATGCGCCATGCTGCGGGGATAAAATCTGTGCCTCAGCGTAACTGTCGCGGGTAGGTAATTAATATTATCCTCATCATTTTTCAGATGGCAGAAAAAACGGTAGCAGAGGATCTGTAGTTTCCCCAAGGCAAAAAGGCATGTTCAGAGCCGATGCTGAAATTCAGGTTGGCTCGATCCCTGCTCCTCGCTGCCGAGTTCTCTAGAGCCAGTGCCGAAGCAGATGCTGTACTTAATTTTCATGTTCTCTTTCACTTCAGTGAGGAGCACAGTTGCTTTTCAGCTTTCTACCTCGTTAGTGAGAAGCAAGAGATACTTCCACCGGGCAGTTCAATCCATTCAAAATCTGAACCACCGCTTCTCTCTTTCTTGACTTCACAAGCAACCTATGCGTCCTCCTGCTCTTTTAGAAGCGTTTTGGCCCAAAGTGTGTAGAAATCTCAGATTTGGGGGGCGG
>NW_010389309.1:0-333 GCF_000710305.1 Buceros rhinoceros silvestris
CAGGGCTGCGCCGCACCGCAAACCCTCCGGGTGCCGAGAAGTTGCCCTCGGGAGGATGGTGACCCTGCACCAACCCTGAAAATCCAGTTTTTATTGATACACAGCGGGTGACATCAGCGTAACGTGCCGGTCAAGTGTCTGTGATGGATCCAGCACGCTCGGACTCCGCGAGGTGTTCATTAAACCCCTGTTTATTAGAGAGAATGCGAGAAGGGTCTTTAATAACGCTCCTTAATTAGGGCTTTGCACATCAACCCTAAGTCTTTTTATTTTTTCCCCGGGGGCAAAGAACAGAGCAGAACCGAGCTGCTGAGGCTGGCAAATGCTCTCAGT
>NW_010389309.1:546-8137 GCF_000710305.1 Buceros rhinoceros silvestris
CGCCATCCCGGTGCGCTGCCGCAGCGGCCGCACTCTCCGTGCTGTCCCACCTGCCACTCACAGCCTCCCGCCTGGCGCAGCGGACAGTTCGCCGTGCTCTGCGTCCACATCCAGCAGAAATCTGCGTTTTCTGAACCTGAGGAGATGAAGCAAAGGGAGGAATCCAAAGGGAACACCTGACAGAGGGCTCCGCCACAGAGTCGAGCTTAGCAAACGACTCTCGGTGCGGGGTCTGGACAGCCAGTCTTGTGAGGAGCGGCTGAGGGCCCTGGGGTGTTTCGTCTGGAGAAGAGGAGGCTCAGGGGAGACCTTCTGGCTCTCTACAACTTCCTGAGAAGAAGGTTGTAGAGAGGTCAGGGTTAGTCTCTTCTCCCATATACCAAGTGACAGGACGAGAGGAACCGGCCTCCAGCTGCCCCCGGGGAGGTTGAGGTTGTCCCTGAGGAGCCATTTCTGTCCCGTTGGGGTTGTCCCGGCCTGGCCCAGGCTGCCCAGGGCAGTGGTGCAGTCCCCGTCCCTGGAGGGGTTTCCCAGCCGTGTGGAGGTGCTGCTGGGGGACAGGGTTTAGGGACCCTGGCAGCGCAGGGGTAATGGTTGGACTCGATGATCTGAAAGTTTTCTTCCACCCAGGTGATTCTGTGAGTCTGTGAGCTCTCACTAAACTGCAGAGATTCGCCCAGCCGAGATCTTACTCGATCCTATTATCTGTTTTCCAGATGGAAGCCTGAAGTTTTCCTTTTGCCCACGCTAATGCTGACCTAGTGTGCTCTTAAGACAATACCTGTCTAGTTCAGACGGCTCTGCTGTCATGGGGAGTCAGGAATGAAGCTGCGTCCACGTCATTTAGACTTTTCTTCCCATTCCTCCTGCTGAGACTATCGATCTGGGACGTTCTGAAGCCCTTTGTCCCTTCTGAAGTCTTCTTTAACTCACAGGAAGGTTTCTGTAGTGGGCTGTATTGCTTTTCCTCTAGGCACTTTTCTGAGTTTTTTACAACCTTTTAAGGAAATAAAAGAGTTTGGTAACCAGAGTTACCTGAGTTGATCCCATTTAATCGGTTACTCATGCTCCTGGCTCCAGCTCTGCTGTAACGCTACGCAGACTTCTGTCTCCAGCTGACACCTCAGTGCTGGAGGCACTGCCCTGCCTTGAAGGCACATCCTTGAGTCCCTTCTCCTGTGTCTGAGGACACAGGGATCCCCTGGGCTGAGCTGGATCCCACCGTGTGCCTGCAGCCCTCGCCACGGATGCAGCTTTCAGAAGCAGAGGTGCCACTGGAAATGAGCACGCTGGGCACGCTGGTTCTGGGTGAACCTGGGTTGATGGCATGCACAAAGCTGGTGGCACAGGCTCTGTCTGATGGCAATTAACCCGTCTGGGGCATCTCCCAAAAGGGACAACTCGGAGCTTCTCAACTTGCAGGCTCTCCGCAGGCTCAGGTGGACGTCCTGCAATTTCCATCTTGATCCCGTTCTGATTACTTCCACGGCAGCAAACAAAACCAAGATTTGAGCTGTTAATGTTACCCCGTGCCTCCGGGGTGCGGAGCCCTGGGTGTGTAGGCTCTAAGTTCAGGTGACCCTGGTGGCACCGCATGCACGGGCTGGCTGCTGCCCACAGCCATAATGAAAAGAGGATCTCGGTATCCCAGTGGCCAGAGCCTGGGGGGAGGCCCCCACGTCCCCGCTTGCCGGGGCTGGCTGCTGCCCACAGCCATAATGAAAAGAGGATCTCGGTATCCCAGTGGCCAGAGCCTGGGGGGAGGCCCCCACGTCTCCTGATGCTCTCTTGAGTAATTCCATTGTTCCCATTACTGTGGAACATTTCTTACTCTCCTTGTACTCTCCTAACCTGCATGTTTGTGGATTTTATCTGCTTTTGGCTGTCAGATCTCAAACCAGAACGATCTGAAGACAGGGAAGAACATCAGTTCTTAAATAAACAGTTTGGGAACATGTCAGGTGTTGCAGTGACAGTTTAATATGTACCATCAGAATGAAGCTGAGCTGCCACCCCTCTGTGAGGCCATTAGCTGGGCTTCCACAGACAGTATCTGCTTGGACAGCACCAAGTTTACCGATAACTTGCAATCTGGGAGTTGATAAACATAGCTGTTGCCTTGGCTGCTGATGCTGTGACAAGCAGCAATTTTTCTCCATCACTGCGCGTGTCAAACTTCATCTATCACACTTAGGATCAGCAGCAGAGCACAAGGCAACAGGCCACAGGACGCAGCCGTGTGCTGGAAGGATGTTCCACCAGATCTCTTTTGTTGGAAGTAGGTGGATTTTATCATGATTTTCTCTTTTTGTGACCCACCTCTCCTCCGCTATGGCCAAGGAGGGGTGTGAACAGAGGATCTGCTCCCTGACCCTGGGCCAGCCACAGCTGCAGAGGGTGCTGGAGTTGCTGCTCTGCCCAATTCTGCCGACATACAATATCTCGCCTTCCGAGGAGGGAGCTAAAAGTAACAGCCCATTTTATCAGCTCTGTGCATTCCCCTCCTTCCTTAGGGGTCTCTGCAGCCTGGCGAGAGGCTGCCAAGGCCGGTGGTTCTGCAGTCACAGACCCCTCTGGTGGAAGAGAACACAGGGAGGATTTTACTGCTGAGACACAAGGTCAGAGTCGGGTTCTTTGAGAGGAGAGATGTTGTGTTCAACAAGGCCAAGGGCAGGGTCCAGCCATCCCACAGATGGCTGGAGAATGAAGGGCAAGAGCCCCAAACATGGGCTAGACTTCAAAGCCCCCCTTTAAATTGCTGCCTTCTTTCTGCTCACTGATTACTTTGCACTATATTTGAGATCAGTCGGGAAGAAGAGAAAGACTTTGAGCAGGAGACTAAAGTTACACAAGACAGAACAGTTCAATGCTTTAATGTCGGAAGGATTTAGTCCCTTATCTCTGATGCCAGCTGGGGAGAACGAAAGACTTGACTTGGCATTAGATGAAAATTAAATCATCACTTATAAGAAGTAATGTCAAGCTGAAGGCGATTCAGAGGTTCACCTTGAGGTTCAGCTTTGATTAAGTACCCAGAAATACTAACGTCTCTTTCAGCGAGCTGAGTCTCTCGGTAAGAACGGGGCAGGGAGGACACCCTGTTCTCCAGCGGCTGCTGTTGTTCCCCAGCCGCAGGAGGATAGTGACATGAGGCCACTTTGCTTCCTTTTCTACCCGGGAATCATCCAGAGGGGTTCCTGTTTGAGTTCCGCTTTTGCTACGCTGTGCTTTGAAACTGAAGCAACAAACATTCAGCTTCACGGGGTTTGCTCGCACATTGGTCTGGGAGAAATCCAGACAGAGAGCCTGGAGGGTGTGGGGTGTGCACCCTGCGCTCGCAGGCACTGCATCACCCCCCGCGTCCTCTCTCGTTCCTCAAGGCCCCGTTTCTTGTCCACCCTCTGAGCTGCCCACAGCGGTTACTGCAGCCCGCCCCTGCGCTACGGCATGAGGAATCTTGGCAGTGCAATCACCACCAAAAAAAAAGATGAGAATGCGGTGTTGTGACAGGCAGTCCCCAAAACGCAAGGCAGCAAAGACAAAGGCAATTCCATGGCGTGCGTACGAGGGGCACTGGGGCTGCCAGCCAGCTCCAGGGCTGGCACGTCAGGCTTCTCCTGAGTGTCAGAGCAATTCAGAACTGTCAGGCGGATCACCACCTGTGTCTGCAGAATGTCAGAGGGTGTCAGGAGAGACAGTCACAAGAGACACCAGAGCAATTTCCAGAAAGAAACACGCAGGAAGCAGAAAGCACTATGAAGACGTGTACCAAGATGCAGAAGAATGAGCCTTGCCATGGACATCTGAATCGCTGCTTAACGTAATCCCCACTACATTAATTAATTTTCTTAATTTAACTGCGAAGGATTTGTTCCTGCATGAAACGATCCCGTAATCTCCTTGTCTTTATTTTCAGTGTTTCAAGTGATCTGAGGAGAAGCACTGCCAGGCTTTCAGCATGCTGTTATGGTCATCACCTTGACACGTGTAACCCTGCTGTCTGCTTAGCCCTCTGCTGACTCCTCACTCTCTTTCCTGTCAAGCCTAAGTTTATTTTCTTTATCTTCATCAACTTGACAACCTTTTCCTCAACCAAAATCTTCATGACTAGTCTTCACCTTTTCCCCATCTCTCGAGTGCTATGAAAATGACTTAGTCCTGACCACACTATGACGGGCCCAAATGCCTGCGAAGACCTTGACTTAAGCTTATGAAGCCTGATTCAAGCTGTCGTGATACTTCTCAGTGACCTGACTCCGGTTCGGAGCTAAGTGCTGAGCCTCTAACATAGTCTTTTATACTTGGCTAGAAAATGATGCTGCAGAACAATTCAACAGGAAATAAGAAGAGCCTGAGGGGTCAGATACTCACCCAGTTCAGAGCTGGAGATTTTTGGAGTAGCTTTTTCTGTGAGATTTCCAGCATCTCAGGCTTCTAATCCTTTAAACTCTGAAGCAGCTGCATCTCAGAAAGAAAAACTTAAAACTAACTAAGCAAAAAAAATCCCCAGCCTTGTTTGAACTCCAAGCACGCTGTGATTTGAGCTGGCAATGAAAGTCTGGCTCAGCTCCAACTGCCTTTGAATCTTGGGCTCTGTCTCCAAGGTTTAGCACCACCTGGGCCTCATCTTTACCCAGCTCCGGCAGCCCCCGCGGACTCCCAGGGAAGCTAGAGGACTTGTCCCCTCTTGAAAATCAGGTCTATTGTATGTGCACAGTCAGGAGCATTCAGGCTGTTCACACACCTCAGAAAATCACCACCTCAGTAAGTTCTGCCACTCTCTTCTCCCCCTGGTTTATCTTGTCAGTTAGAAGGGCCACAGGGCTGTCCAGCCTTGTGCTGACATTCAGAGGGGCTCACTCCCAGGGAAGAGTGCAGCGGGGAACACAGGGACACCTCATTTCCTCCCTCAAAACCTTGTGGTTGAAATGGGCAGAACAGGGGCTGGCTCTTCGTGAAGGAGAAAACAGGCCGGTGGGTGAGGAAGAAGGAAAATCTCCAGGAGTGAGGGGCTGGCAAAGTCTAACTCCAGGAAAATTCATGACTGGCATTTTTACTGAAGTCTGTTGGAAACTGCTGGTTCAGTCAAAAAATACTGCCCCAGAAAAGGACTGGTGGTGTTAACTCCACTGGTGCGAGCCCGTTCTCTTTGCTGAGGAGGGCAAACGGTACCGACTGGTTATAGAATTTCTTCGTTTTTTTTTTACAGAGTGGCAGCTGAGAAAATGAGAATGTCAAATACAGGCTCTGTGTAGATTTCTGTGTCTAGGCAAGTCACTACGCCCGCATTGCGTGGGGCTGTATTAGGGATACACAACAGCTACTGCAATTCAGTATGGATCAAAGAGAGAGGTGTCGTCTTCTCCATGCACCTCTCAACGCAGAACACAAACATGTCTGTGGTCTTTTTAGTTTCTCTTTTTTTCCTTTGTGTTCATTTCTGAAATTGAAACTCAGTTAAGTTTGCAGCTCACTTAAAAAGAAAAAAAGCCAACCTGCCTAAAATGAAGGAGAAAACAAAGAAGGCTATTGGAGAGCTCTGCAGCCTGAGGAGAGCAAGCTGGCTGCTCCAGCCAGCAGCCTCCACTCCTAATGCTTGCCAGTGCCTGCTCTGGCATCGTCCTCATCTGCACCTCACCTGCTGATAAAGGGAAGCCACGCAGCGGGACACTGCTCGCGGCAGCGGGACACTGCCCGCGGCAGCGGGACACTGCCCGCGGCAGCACGCAGCACCAAAGCCAGCCAGCAGGCTGCTATAGGAAAACGCGCTGAGATTGTGTCCCTTGTCTAAGCAATAAGCTCACAGGGCTGCTGGTTTCCTTCTGCAGAGGCAGGGAATGTTTTTACAGACACAAATGTTGATTCTTTCTTCTGTTTTGAGGTAAAACCTGGCCAAACCAACTAAAGCACAGATGAAGGCATCAAGCCTACCTTACAGAGCACTGTTTCCCCCAGAACATAGGGACGCCTTGGTACCACATCACAAATGAACACCTGACACAACTTCAGACCTGTATCTTCAGACAGCAGTTGATCCCGCAGCTTCCTCTGTCACATCAAACACTTGGGTAACGATTAGCTCCTGACAGGGGCAGGGCTGGGTGTCGCTATAACGACATGCAGAGAAGGATGTGTGCTGGCCCATCGCTTCCCGGCTCTATCCTCAATTCCTGGCTTTTATTTTCCTGCATTCTTCAGCTCCTTA
Organism: Buceros rhinoceros silvestris; assembly: GCF_000710305.1. NCBI lineage: Eukaryota > Metazoa > Chordata > Aves > Bucerotiformes > Bucerotidae > Buceros > Buceros rhinoceros. Next base: position 6,752 of record NW_010389309.1, read on the forward strand.
ACTATAGGGTAATAAAGCAATACTGCCATAGTTACTAAGAAAGGACTCGTGAAAAGACAAACCTTCCGCCAGCAAGCAGTGGCTGTTGGGAGCTGCCTGTCTGCCGCGTCAGGACCTGACCATGGGACTGCTGGCTCCTGTGAGCAGAGGGGGTTAGTTCTTCCCTTGGTCCTTGTTCTGTACTGGACGTTCACTCACTGTGAAGAAATGACAAGAATATTCCTGAAACCTGCTGGCACATAAACCTTCAGCCTTATAGAAGACTGTAAAATACTGGTGCTGAAGCTGGTACCGCAGGGAAGGCAAAGCAGCCGCAGTCAGGAAGTTCCCAGTTTGCGCTTTCTGCTTGGAATAATGGGAATTTTTAATCACCTTGCTGCCTATGTAAAACTCACCCTGGGGAATGAACATTTCCCTAAGGAAGAGAAACAACCTCCCATGCAAGAAGAGCCTTCTCTCTAAGGGCTATTGCCATGGCAACTTGTAAATGCAAAGCTCAAGCGGTTTGGGCTGCAGGGATGCTCCAACAGGTGAGGGATTGGTTGTTGTTGTTAATGATGGGAACCCATCATCACTGTCCTCTCATGCAAAGCCGGCCGGATTGCTTTAGCTTAAAACTTCCCCAAAGCCGGTGAAGAACAGCCTGCAACATTTCACCCTGGCAGGTGAAGGACTAAGAGAGCTGAGAGGGACTGCACTGGAGTAGAAACTCATGACAGACCCTTGTAGTTCACAACCAGCATCCCAACATACCCGTGAGTCCTTTCGATCCTGTCAGAATTCAAAGTGGGTCAGAGCACGTACAATTTTTATACATTTATCTGCTTCTGCAGTGGTTCAGGGGCCATCACGGCACAGAACAGCCCATGACAAAATGAGGATGAGAGATTCTGAATCTGAGCGAGGGAATGAGAGAAGATCCCAGGCAGGAAAAAGTCCTACCGGAGCATGTTGTTAAAGACTGGTTATGCTGAGAGAGGAAATCACTAAGGGATCATCATTCCAAGTAATTATTCACACCAGTTAACAGCAATGAGCAGCTTTAGGAATTTTCAGCATTTGAATACCTGGCTGAGCAGGAGTCTTTATACTGTTAAGGTGGAAGATGGGAGGAAATAATGGAATATCTTTGCTGAGGTCCATGCTATGGTGACAGCCCTGCAAAGTGCTCAAAGCCTGTCCCAGTCTGCTGCTTTCCCTAACAACAAAAACCAGAAGTTAGTATTGAGTCTGGCCTAACAGCACTGAGGTGGAATGTGTGAGTAGCAGAACTTACAAGTAGAACTTGCAGCTCTGGGCTTAAGGTATCCCCTCCGTGCCCCTCACTCACCTCTGGCCAGCTGCTCAGTGGCTGCCCAGGACTTCCCAGCCGGTGCCCGTGGATTT
>NW_010389309.1:8171-21052 GCF_000710305.1 Buceros rhinoceros silvestris
CGGCTGCTCAGTGGCTCCCCGGGCCTCCCCAGCCGGTGCCCGTGGATTTACAGGTTAGGTCCCCTGCCGGCAGGCAGCCCCACACCTGCAGCAGGGCAACACGCATCGCTCGGGGTGCTGAGCAGCGTTTGGAAAGGGCACTAGCTCTCAGCAGAGATTTCACTGATTATTTTGCAATCCAGGCATCTCTTCAACCAAAAAGCCAGTCTGCCATAAAGCCAGATTAAAAACCCACAAAAGGTGACTGAGGGGCAAAGGTGATGAGCACCGATGTCTTTGGCAGGTTGAAATGTGTCTCAGCTGAACCTAGACATAGTTAATCAAGCACAGACGTGCTTTTACCTAAGCACAGCATCTAACACCAAGCTGCTAACAGCAAACCAAAAAATCATCAGAAGGGAGACAACGTTGTGCAGATGTCTCTAGAAGTCTGCATCATCCCTCTACCATCAACAGCAAAACAGCTGTGTGGGAACCAGCTTTTGTACACCCAACAATACGCTCTGGAGACTTCGAGCGAGCTGAGCTGCAAACAGTGCTACACATCACATCACCAGGACAGTGCTCCAAAAGATGGTGCCCCAAGCCCCTGCTTGTCAGAGTGCTCGCTCAGCAGCAACTGTCTTCCTCTCTGCAGCTAAGCACAGGCTAAGAGTGCCTCAGAGGTGGATCCTGTTACCGTGGCAAGTAGTTACACCTGAAAGGGGGCTAAGAAATTGTTTTTCCCCACACTTTCAGATTAAAGTCTTCTTCTTTTGTATTTGTGTAATTGATTACCCATGTCAAGGCAAAAATTACCTTGATACCAATTTGTACCAGTTACACTTTAGAGAAGCTGGTTCTCCCTCTATTTTCTGTCTGCTCTGGAAATGTTCTGTCAGTTATTGCGTGTTGTCCCAGCCTCCCACCTCTGGCACTGCAGCTGATGAACCCCCGGAGGAATGAGGCTTTGGGACGGGTTTTCTGTATCCCACACGCTTGGCCTTGCTAATGGTGCCGGCGCCAGTCTGAAATGCCTGACCAGAGTGTGAGATGTGCCACCTCCAGCAGGAACCAGTGGCTGCTCCCTGCAGGAACCAAGGAGGGAAATGAGGAAGGAGGAGCTGGAGGTGCTGCAAATGGTTTGCAATTAGTGGCTCCTTCTTTGTTGCCACAAAGAGAGGGGATTAGAGGCAGGTCACAGGCCGGGAGATAAAACTTGCTGAAACAGGAGCTCAGGCAGTGCCCGGGTGGGCAGCCGGTGGTCTGGGAGCTCTGCAGCTGCCTGGCTGGGGGGTGCCTTGCCTTTAAAAGACGGGGGCAAGTGCCTCAAGTTGAGACACCCTGCGTGACCCACCATGGCTGGGGGGTTTCTGGGTGCCCTGGTATTGCTGCTGGCCCTGTCCTGCCACCCCGGGCAAGCCGGGGAGTACTGCCACGGCTGGGCTGGCAGCCCGCAGCACTGGCACCGCGGCTTCCAGTGCCCCGAGCGCTACGATGGCCCGGAGGCCACTCTCTGCTGTGGGACCTGCAGCTTGCGCTACTGCTGCTCGTCCAAGGAGGCCCGTCTGGACCAGGGCCGCTGCCCTGGTGACCATCAGCAGCCCAGCCCCAGGCCTCCAGTGCCAGGTAAGCTTCCCGTGCCTCTAGCGGGTGGGGAGGGGGGCTTTCTTCTTTGCCAGCCCTGTAGCAACCCTTCCTTGGTGGCATCAGCCAGCTCCTTCCTCTTCCCCTGCCCTGCTGTAGCCGTTGCAGCAGAAAGGCTGAAGCCCAGGCACAGACCTTCCCCCAAAGGTCTTTTCTGTCAGCCCTACTCCTAGGAAAGCCTCTAAGCTACTAACAGAGTAATCTGGTAGTGTTTCGCTCCCCAGTGTGTGCTCGTCACCTGTTCTGTGAACACGCTGCACGTCTCCAAGTAATGCATTTAACTCAACTTCTGGCTTGTAGACATGCCCGTAGCCCCAAATCCTGATCCCTCCAGCAGCAGTTCAAGTACCAATGTAGAACTCAGTTGCAAATCACGCACCAGTGAAGGGTAGCTGGGACACTGGAGAGCTGGAACAGCTCTTGCACGGATGTGAATGGCAGATGCTGTAGGACAGGCTGGTCCCACCTGCTGTACCTCAGGCTGTTCCAAACGAGCCTGCCATAGCAATGGCCGGTCTCTGATCTTGCTGCAGCAAGAGAAGAGTTGAGAGTAAAACCACTCTGGCCAGCTCCCTGGTGCATGCATGCCCTCAGGAATGAAGACCAGAGCCTACAGCTCCCCGTGAATGACTGCTGGCTAATGTCACTCTTGCATTTCCAGTGCCCGGGTACCTGCCGTTCCTTCTCGTTGGGTCCGTGTTTGTGGCGTTCATTGTTGGTGGTGCCTGCGTTGGAATTTGCTGCTGCAAATGCTTAAAAGCCCAGGGTGAGGGGCAGCAAAGTGGACTTGCACCCGGCCAGACTTGGCTACTAGAACCTGATCTTCCTTGTCGCCTCTCCAGTTCCAGCTCTGCCACCAGAAGCTCCCTCAGCAGTGATCCTCAGACCAGCAACATCTGCCTGACTCTAGCTCCATCCCTTCCTGTTACTGGGCTGGCTGACAACGCTCAGTTCTTCAGTTCTCCACCTACCAGTCGGCAGCTCTTGCACCCTTCAGGAGCTACCCACCAAATACCAACCAACTGTACCGTGGTAATGGCTCCAGCATCTCTCCTTAAAAGAACAATGTATGGGCACAGCGCTATCGCATGCCCTCTCGGGGTAACACCGGGTGACCAAACGATGTACTCGGGGGTTCATGTCTGAGAGAGAGGAAGAGGCAGCGGCAGCCAGCCTGAACTGCATGCTACTTTGCTACTACAAGAAGTTCTGTGGGACTGAAATAAGGACTTTCAGATGTTTGATGCTGTTAGCAAGTGCATCTGTATTGGCTTTTTACAGCTCTGAAGATGATGCTTTAGAACTTCTTTTAGGTTCTTGGTTTTTTAACTTGTATTATGTTAATACTACTGACAAAGACAAGTTTCTGAGGGCTGTGTGGCTGTTCAAGGAATGACTGAAACTGGAGACGTGAGTTTCACTCTTCCCTGGCCCTTTCAAGCTCTAGGACACATGTCAAAGGACTTGGTTTCATTTCTGTAGCTGTGTCACTTCTCAACAACTTAGGACAGGAGGGTGCCTCAGTGGAGTTATTAATCGTGGACACTGCACAGCCTGTGGAGCATGGGGAGGCTGTACGTCATCTACACGCTTCTGCCGTGAACTGAGGCAGCATGGTAAAACCACGGGTGACTCACCTGCCCTGGTGAACCATCAGTTAAATGGTGCTGCTAAAGAGGCAGCTTCTAGCCCCGATTTCAGTAAAACCTTTAGTACAGATCCTGGGGGAAGGCAATAAAACATCCTGTGTGGTGCTTCCTCTCTTCTGGTGCTTACTAGTCTTTTGTTTCTTTGCCTAACTGGGCACTTCAAATGGATGAAGAATTTCAGGGTACAGTAAGAAGAAAATAAGCCTCCAGTTGGTTTTCTGCGAACACGCTGGAAGTGTTGGCCTGCTCTGGCTCCTTGTTAGGATCAGCCAGCTCCTTCCCAGCAGGGCACTGGTAGGAAGAAGAAGTTGTCAAAATACACTGCTCGCTGCTGGAGGGTTTTAACACCTCCTCACAGCCCCAAGTCCCAGCGACTACACTGTGAATACGCGTTAAAAGGGCTCCACGGGTGTCACAGCAGGAGCAGGGGCGAAGGCTTAAAAAACTTCAGTGGTGAGGAGTAAATGCTGAAGCAGGAGCTGTAGAGATGTTTGGAGACATCTCTTGTGAGTCAGTGGGACTAACAGTTAGAATGAGTGTCTGACCTTGCACTGCTTTACTGATGCCTTATTCTGGTGAGCAGCATGTCCTACAGCCATGCCCGTACAAAGCACACGTACATCCCTGGTTTGTAGGGGCAAGGTGATGTATGTGGATGATTTCCTGACTCTGGTATGGGTGTGACTCAGAAATTTCATGGAATTTAGCTGACCCAGGGCTGTAACTTACACGTGCTTGGCCAGTTCCTCCTACAATTGAAATAAGAAGCATGAAAATAGAATACTCTAAAAATAAAAGCTTCCCCAAAACACTGGGACTGGTGTTGTACACTTGAAAAATAATAAATTAAGGCTTCCAGAAAATCACTAGCTTGAACTTAAAAGTGTTGCCTTCCTTGCAGTCAGTGGAATGTCATTGGGAGTTACTGGTAATGCTGCCAAGATTCAGTACCGCAGCTGCAATGATGGTTTTTAAAGTTAGTTTTTAAACTTGTATTGCTGAAAGCACTTAGAAAATGGGTTCCTTTTTATAAAGAGCCTTGTTTGCAGCTGCTCAGGAAAATCTGTAGTGGGACCGAGTAGTTTTATCGGGTTAAATGTCCAATTTTGATAGTACATCGTGACAAAAACTCATGTCAGTTGGAAATCCTCCAAGAGACAGCTTCAGGGTAAGGTTTTAAATCAAACAAGGAACCAGAGAAACAGCCCTTCCTGACACCATGAAACAGAAGAGGGTCAGGAGGTGCACGTGTAACCCAAAGAATGAAAAGGCAAAAAGCTGATCAGAAGTGAGGAACAGAAAAGCTAAATGGGTTTTGAATGCTGCCTTAATTGCCCTCTGGTGAGGATTAGCAGACCTTCCTCTCCCCCACCTTCCTCTGTGTGTTCTGCAGCTGAAAAACAGACAAAAAAACCCCAAACCAAAACAAAAAGGGGCAAAGGAGCTCAGCTGAGCAAGCACTCCCTGGCAAAGCAAGATGGGAACAATAGGATTTTCTTCCAGGGAGTTACAACTAACGTTTGCAGCAACAAAGCCAGGTCAGCTAAGTCAAGGGTTCAGGATTTCTTTTCCAAACGGCAAGAGAAAACAGGAGCGAACTGATTTGTTGCACTCCATGGGCTGGAGAGCATTTTTCAAAGAACCCTGTGCTTAACACCTCCCATCGAGCTCCACGGTGAACTGGGATTACCTTGGTCTCGCTTGGCATCTGCATCAGAAGCAGATCGACCCCCGTGGGGACTAAGGCAAAGCCCAGAGTGGTTTTGATGTAAATTTGATCCCTTTACTAATTTGAGGGCCCTTGTTACCGCGCTTAGCACAATTCCTTTTCTTAACTGCCTTTCCTGGAGCCAGCTAAAGCAGCACTTGCAGAGCCTCTGAGGCTGCTTACCCCGCTCTGTCCTGCAGCCGAGCTCTGTGTGCCTAAGGATGCCCCCAGCCCGCTCCCCTCAGCGTCTCATTGTGAAGCGATTTCCACTCTGCTCCTTAATCCGCAGTAATGACACAGGAGATTGATTTTTTTTTTCCACTGACTCACTCTGCAGCACCGATCAATCCACTCTGGGCTCCTAGAAAATAAAAATGAAGCAACTTAAAGCACTTTTCATTCTCCTGCTACAAAGCCACAACATTCAAAGCCCTCCTTCCTGAACAGGTAAGTCGCTTCCCTTTTCTCTTGGGGGAAACTAAGGCACAGAGAAGTTGTTCAAGGTCTTTCACCTCTCCCAAGGCCATGCAGTGTTTTGGCTGAGGTGTGACAAGATCCCAGCAGCCCGGGCTCCTTTAGGAGGCAGATTTGATGTATTCAGCATAGCTGTGGTACTGAAATGTAAAACCAGAGCGACTGCTGCGGATGCTGTATGGGGTTTTCTGTGTTTATGCCAAGGGTTTCTCAAAGATCTGCAACAATTCATTGCAATCAAGTCAACTCAACTCTGAACTGAGCTGAGAAGTCGCTCGGTCCTTCCAGCAGAGCTGTACTGATTTGCTATTCTTCCACCCCAGGTATTTTGGCAAACGGATCAAAAATGATCAGAAGGCAAAAGCCCATCAAACCTACAGGTTTCTGGGGATCTTGAAACAAGGAGAAGCAGTCCACGTATGGAAGGGACACTATTTCCTTAGGTCCTTCCTACAGTGAAGTGAAGGTAGTTTCCACATTGTCTGGAAAATGAGATCTATTTCTACTGCCTAGAACCTGGTTGATTGTCTGGACATCACCCCTTTGTGTTGCAGTAGTTCTTAATACAGCAGAAAGTGTCCGTTCTCCAAGAACAAGTGACAGGACGAGAGGAAACGGCCTGAGGTTGTTCCAGGGGAGGTTGAGGTTGTCCCTGAGGAGCCATTTCTGTCCCGTTGGGGTTGTCCCGGCCTGGCCCAGGCTGCCCAGGGCAGTGGTGCAGTCCCCATCCCTGGAGGGGTTTCCCAGCCGTGTGGAGGTGCTGCTGGGGGACAGGGGGCAGGGGGGACCTGGCGTTGCTGGGGGACATTGGGATTGGAGTTGCTGAAAGGGCTTTTCCACCAAAACGATTCTGTGATAGTGGCTACCCACCCCTTCACTTCTGCTCAGATACCAGGCTGAAGGATGTCACAGTAGAACTGAAGATCGATGCCTAGAACTACCCTCTTGTTTGTGAAATGATGGGGGCGTAGAGAGCAGGAGGATCACATCTGTGTCTGCCTGATAAAATGGATTTTCAGAGGCTGTATTTACAGCTGCTGCCCCAGGAGACAGCAGAGCCCCTTCGGCAAACCCATCTGGGGCTGATCACAGCTCATGCGTGGAAATTCCGACATGCTCAGTGAACACTGCTACAGGTGCTGCTGGAAGTGATTTCATTTAACCACATATTACACTTTTCCTCTACGCTTATTCTGGAGAAAAATGTCACTGCACTGCTGAGCTAACGAGTGACAGCAGCCTGGTGTGATGAGAAGTATGGAAACCATTTCCAAGGGAAGGGGGTCTGCAGCTGTACCTGTCCCAGGTGCCCCTGCGCTGGTGAAAGGCAGAGCCACTGCTGCGGGATGCGCTGATCAGTTAGATACCCGACATCCGTTATTCAGAGAGAAATCGGTTACCTGCTCAACTGCAATCCCAGAAGAATTCAGGAGCAAAGACAGCGAGCCAGCAACCCTGAGACAGGCAGAAGCTTCCCTAGGTGGCAACAACAAAGCTGGCTGTTAGCAAGGAAAACAAATTTATTTCAGTACCATAACCACAAAAAAAAAAATATCAGCAGAGATCCCGTATGTCCAAAAAGTGTTTTAGCAGGCAGGCAGGGTGTGATATGTCTCCCGGGCTGGAAGTGATTTCTTGTCATCGGTTCCCCTGCTGCTTCTGCCGAATAAACAATCCCAACTGATTTCCCTGCTCCAGATGATCTGGCCAAGCACATACACTTTTCATTTTGTTTCCCCTTGCCGAGGAGGAAATCTGTCCTTCCCATTCAAAGATGATGGTTGCATGGGAATATTGGTCAATGGTCTATGAAATGAGAGAAAGAGAGAGAGAGAAACTCTGTGCTGATAATTTAAAGCTTTATCTAGAGCCATTCTTCTGGGATTATCTTCTCAGCAACTGTCATTCCACAGCGCACAGAGGGAGCGATGTCACCTCGTGTCACTGCGTGTCGCTCTCACTCGAGTGCACACGTGTTCTTTCTGCTGGAAAGAATCAGCATCATCCATCTCTGTGTCACGAATCCTACAATGACACAATCTAATGAAATGCATCCCCTGTTTATTGGGAAAACATCCCTGCTGAAGGAAGGAGGTTATTTTTGCATTTGGAGGCTCTGACCAGCCTCAGTGGACACGCTGCTGACATCTGTGAAGCGTCCAGAAAGCTTTTCGTTCACAGAACATGTTCGTTTCAATGCAAGCCGTCATGTTGAAGAGGGAAACAGAGCCATGTGACACCAGGCGGGCTTGGGTAGTGTCCTAAAAAGACACAGAGACATATTCCAGTACGGCCCCAAAGAGATTTGCCCACCTCAGAGCAGTAGCCTGGTATTTTGCTTCGTTAGGCACTTACTTAGTGTAAGCCTAAAGACAAACCTGAAGATGGAACTCCTCCCCCAAATGTTGTGGCACATGTGACACTTGCACAGTGCTAAGCCCCAAAGGGTCCAGGTTCGCTTTCCTGCTGCTGCTGGGGAATAATCATTGTCAGTATTAGACAGAACTCGAAATGTGAGAGCCAGAACAACCTATCCTGAGCTCAGACCAGAGGAGCAGCAACAGACTTCTTGATTCTTAGCAATCAGGTAGTCAAAAGTGTTGAGCTTTTCATTGAAGGCATCATCTCTTCACAGAATAAAGGAATCTGGGTGCCGCCTCCTGCCAAACAAGGCCTCGTTAAAACGCCCCTACATAAGGACCTGGAAATCCACCCAAAGCCACTGTGCAAGACAGCGCTGCTCGAGCAGAGATCTCCTCCCTGACAGCGATGCTGGTGGGATTTCTACCTGACTGGTACACTGGTGATGAATTTATAAGCAGATGCAAGCAACCTGATAGCCCTTCTTTTTTTTATCCTACCTGCTCTTACTCACATAATTGTCTAATCCTGATTTGAAACTCCCTAAGCTATTTGCTTCAATAATGTAAGTTTTATTCATACTCTGGGGTTTGGTGAAACAGAGCATAGTGTCTCCTGCAAGAAAAATCCAAACCATGTTTCTTTGCGGCTGGAATTTAATCTATTCGAAGCGGCGCCTCTGCTCCCTAGAGCTTTGCTTACCGGAGGTTAGCTCTGGCGCTGAAAATAGAAGAGACTATCCTACCTGCTCTTACTCACATAATTGTCTAATCCTGATTTGAAACTCCCTAAGCTATTTGCTTCAATAATGTAAGTTTTATTCATACTCTGGGGTTTGGTGAAACAGAGCATAGTGTCTCCTGCAAGAAAAATCCAAACCATGTTTCTTTGCGGCTGGAATTTAATCTATTCGAAGCGGCGCCTCTGCTCCCTAGAGCTTTGCTTACCGGAGGTTAGCTCTGGCGCTGAAAATAGAAGAGACTTCAGCAGTTATGTGTGCATGCGGGAATGCAAATCCGTGAGAGCCCCAGAGTTCATCTAAAATGCTAACAGAATCACACAGCTCCCAAAGTGAAGCATCCCCGGTGCTCACCGCTCCTCCCAGACCTTAGAAATGCAGCTATAGGTCTGTCTCCTCTTCCATGGTCAGCAGGACTGGTCTTAAATTTTGCTGTTGTTACGCAGAGAAAATGGCCTTGAATTTTATGGAGGGTGAGGGTGTTGCTTACATTCCTGATGGGAAGTGGGGAATATCATGGCTGTGGGCTGCCCCGTGTTACCCTCGAGCCTGAGTATCACCATCCCATCAGGTTCAGCACTCATGCACGAACTCTTCCCCATCGAGTGCAGAGCTGCTTCTGCTCAAAGAGGGCTCTGAATTAAATCGCTTGCCGGGCAATCTAACTGGGCAGGTCTCCCTCCTCATCACACACAAGCGACATGTTCTTTCTTTGCAGAGTGCAACAGGAGCAAATGCCAAAGTGAAGCTGGACAATCTAGTTTCTACTTCTGTCTGCCGCCATCCAGGTGACTCTGGGCAAGCACACAGCCAGGTCGCCATCCATGAATACTGTTGGGTCATTTAACTTATTAACAACTCCGAGTAAAACCATTTTAAATCCCTCGGCAAGAGCTCCTGGAAATCTTCCATAGTGAAGATTTGGAGCGGCTCTGCATTTCTTGGCTCTCCCCACAACAGGAGACAAACAACTCACAAAGAGCTACTAAAGCAGCTGAGTTCTTCAGAGAAGGATCCTAGTGAAGAACTGCAAAGCATGTCTACCAAAGAATAGTCTGAGGTGAAGTTTAGATCTCTCCAGAGACCCCAGCCACGTAACTGCAAATACTGGCTGTTTAATCTGAACCTCACAGCTCAAACTGTCAGTGATTAAACTAAAATGCCCATCCGAGTTCTGCAGGAACACAAGTCCCAATGGCTAAATCTCAGTACCACGTTCAGCCTCCTTTTAAAAAAGTAAACGCCTGCAATCACATTATCAACCAGCTAAGGGGCTGGAATCTCGTGAGGGGACATGCTGGGTTAGAGGGAAATTTTCCTGAAAAAGGAGGCTTATATCATCAGGATGAAAAATGCCAGCCAAAGCGAGCAAAGGTCTGCTGTAAAACCCACCCGCCATAATGACCAGCCGCCACGTTTGCCTCTGCAGTGCCCGAACAATTAAAACACTTGCAGTGGATTCTGCCCCTCCTGAACGCAGGCCCACTCTGCCCTGGCCTCCCAGCAACAGGGTCATTAATTAATACAGATGCAAACTGAATAAGGAATAGGCACCTGAAGCCATGGGAGTCCTTGTTCAGAAGCAACCCTTTGTTTTGTGCCGTGGCAGTGACAGCGGGGCTGATGGGATCGCTTTGGCCAGGAATGAGTTAGGGAGGAGGTGTTTTAGAAGCATCAGGGGAAACCCCGAACACAGCCCATCTCACAGGAACGCTGTGCTCCCAAGTAGTAGCTGTAACTGCAACAAGAACGGTTCTCCAGTCTGACTTTCCACGGGAAAAGATCCCTGTACTGAAAATAAATGAAGCTCTCAAGCTCTTGAATGATTTCCATTTGTCCACCAAGCAGAAAGCACTCAAGCATCTTGGCAAAAACACTTATTTCAAAAATAACGGCAAGGTAAGGTTAGGTTAGTGCTGGAAATCGTTGGCATCGCTGAAGAGAGATGGCGACTCCTGTGTTTGTCATCCGAGCCAGGGGTGAGCAGGCAGCAGCCACACCAGCCCTCACTCCCTGCAACCTTCTGCCAGGGCTCTTTGATCCCACCGGAACCTGTCACCTTCCAGGAGCAAACCAGCCCTGTCATACCGCAGGTATGGTTCCACTGCAGAAATTCCCTGCCAGGAAGCCAGCCCGCGGTTGTCTCAGTAGGATGCTTTGCTGTAACATGAGTTCATTCTTCAAAGGAAATTCTGGGATGGCCTGTCTCTTGCTGTAGTATCAGCTCAACAGGGACGGGCTTTCCATTCCATCACCACAATGGCTTCCCAGTTCGGGGCTGGAATGGATCATCTGCAGCTCTCTAGCAGGTACCACACTCCCACGTCTGCCTCATTTAACCGAACCATGACTGCAGTACAACCAGTTTAAACTGTTATGAGCAGGAGCTGAACCAGCAACACCAAAGAGCCTAGGTGGCAACAGCTTCGGCCTGTCCTTGACGGGGCAATGCCCACTAGGTCCGCAGCCACCAGACCCACGGGCAAGCGCGGGCTCAGCCGGGACACGGACACCCTGCAGCTGGCACATCTCATCAGCCAGCAAAGGGGATTTTCTCAGGATTTCATTTATTTGGGGAGGGCAGATAATCAAGTTAAACTAAGAGCCTAGCTTTGGAGTTTTTAATAAAGCCCCTCTGACTGCTGGGATTGGCCATAAGTTGCGCCGGGGGAGGTTTAGGTAAGATATTAGGAAAAATTTCTTTACAGAGAGGGTTATTAAGCATTGGAACAGGCTACCCAGGGAGGTGGTGGAGTCCCCATCACTGGAAGTGTTTAAAAACCGTGTGGATGTGGTGCTGAGGGACATGGTTTAGGGACCCTGGCAGTGCAGGGTGAACGGTTGGACTCGATGATCTTTAAGGTCTCTTCCAACCAGATGATTCTATGATTCTATGATTGCATCAGCCTGGATCAAGGTCACCTTAGCTAGACGGTGGTTGGTTTTCAACACAAGCCTGCTCCTGTCTTCAATGCTCCCTGATGCTGCAAAGGACCAAAATGGTAATAAGACCCTGTTGTAAGGACAAGCAATTTCATGCAGCACACTTAAACAGCCTCCGTTACGTGCTAATGGTGCCACGGTTTCACTGTCTCATCTCTCCCTGTCAGCTTTGTGCCTGAGTTATGGTTTTAATATCTTAGTCTCTGCTCTGACTCTGATTTGTTCATTGTTGTTTTTCAGGGATGCACTTTAGAGCAATACACTGTTAGAGACACTTCAGCTGGTTACGACAGCGCACTGCAAAAAGAAACTCTTCGCTCTTACCAGGACTGTGTATCTGTGGCCATGTTCAGAATTTGTGGATCTTGCAGAACGTTTGAGTACAAATTCCCCATAGAACAGAAATAAATCTTTACACTTCAGTTTTGGATGAAAACCAGCAGCACTGTAACACTTTTCCCAGTTAACCTATCCTCCTCACAACCTCCACTCAAAATGCATCTCCCATCCCTTCCTTACTATTATTTTGCTTTAAATATTTCATGATAAACACACAAAATACAATATTGGATCAAAGTGGCTCTTACTGCAGAGACGATTCCCAAGGGACTCCACACACACACAAAGCTTCACGTGGGCAGGGGCTCAGAGTCTCTGGTATTACCCATGACTGGCAGAGGACGACAACTGAACGTCTCTTCTCGCAGTTCAGGAGGACCCAACAGAGCCTCTGGAGCGGAGCTATCGCAGCAGTCAGCAGGTGAATCTCAAAGCTCAGCGCCAGAGCTCTAAGTGTTCCTTAGTTTGAAGAATTTATAACGGTAAATAGAAAGTTCTTAGGAGTTTAAGGGAGAAGATCTACACATTCTCATATCTCTCCAGCTTAAGTATGAGTTGGGAAGCAGAGGGGGCTGCAGGAACCGGAGCGGAATGACACTGCGGTGGCACTCTGCCCGTGGGGTTACTGAGGAGATCAGTCCATTTGTCTCAGCTTAATGATCTTCTCTGGAGTCATTCTGGTTTTCCATTGGTGTGAACTCATCACATCCCATGCTGCTTCATTTCCTTAAAGATTTTGTTTGCCTGTTTCTAATTTTATGAGGACTTTAACTTCCAGGTGTTTAACTCAGCAGTGAAAGAGGAAGAAGATTATCTTAGAGTGAAATGGAACCAATTCAAACTATATTTTAACCTTACGAGTGTTTGTTCTCTTATGCTGGTAGTTCCCGGTCACCAGTCTCAGGCAAGACAGCCTGACACTTTTAACCCTGTAAATACCACTGTTTCGAAATCACTAAAGGCTTCTGCTTGTTATTGCTTAAGATTCAACAGAGAGTGCATCGTAAATGGGCCTTTAAGGAAGCCGACTATTATTCCTGCT
>NW_010389309.1:21206-21839 GCF_000710305.1 Buceros rhinoceros silvestris
ATTAAATCAAGAAACTAATTAGAATCAGATCATCAAGTTAATTTTCTGCTGGAGATTTGGTCTACTGGCACGGGGCAGAATGATTTACTCAAGATGGAGTATGAGGCCTGAGCCAAGTCCCTCAACTGGGTGCGCTTCTGATATTCACGCGGCCTGGAAGAAGCTCAGCAGTTCGGGAAGGTTCACAGGCACGTGTGGTGGCTACATCTGGGCTAGCAGCTCTCACTGCAAGGGAGGCTGGGAGCACGTTGGGCTGGGAATCTGGCTCGTGTCTATACATCAATCAGACTCTAGCCTTCCTCCACAGTCTCAAGCAGACACAGAGCCCTCAGGTGACTCCAGCAAAACCAGAAATGTGATCTTTGCTTTTCCCGTCCTTTTTTGCTATGGTGGGCCCTCCACCCCCAAACTCCAACAGCAGAGATCAATATGGTCTGCCTATGCCCCAGCTTCAGAAACAGAGAGAGAATAAATCTCTCTAGCTCAGTAACGAGACACTAATTGCATGTGGCAGTATTTGTGAGGCACTCCTTCACACACAGACACAGAAATCCCCTGCGCACATCACCGTTTAACCTGTCTGCCAAACTCCGCTCCCTGCCGTCAATCTTCTCCCCCTGTAGCTGGTTCAGC
>NW_010389309.1:21992-26637 GCF_000710305.1 Buceros rhinoceros silvestris
TCAGCAGCTCCAGAGGTGCATAATTATTTCATAAATACCCAGCAGTGAGTTTATGAAACTTGGGAACTTTTTAAGTTCTGCTCTGACACGTACTTGAGAAGGCGGTGATATGGTGACTCACTCCACACGGTAACGTCACCAATTAGACAACTTCTCATTATCAAAGGTTAATAACGGGAAAGAGAACAAATAAGAGGATGCATCCTGTCACAGCACGGAGTGCTGCGATCAGAATCCAGGAAATATCGGCTGTCATTTTTTCTGACCTTAAAGGAGTCATTTAATCTTCATGCCTGTGATTTCCCACCGATAGTGTGGCAGGAACAGAGGATGCATCCTGTCACAGCACGGAGTGCTGCGATCAGAATCCAGGAAATATCGGCTGTCATTTTGTCTGACCTTAAAGGAGTCATTTACTCTTCATGCCTGTGATTTCCCACCGATGGTGTGGCAGCACCAATCCTTATTTCATGAGTCTTTTGAGAGCAGGTAATGTTTTGAATGTTCTTCAAAGCGATGGGATGAGTCAGAGCAAAATGTGTTCCCCTATGGGTACTGAATTGGTTTTTAAGGCATATGCATGCTTAGATGCCTCATACAAACCCCTACCAGCCCAAAATAACTGCAGACCCAAATAAAAGCCCACCAGAAGATTCGTGTATGAGCCCCTTCTATTAATGGTGCTTCAGAGTTAACGACTTCACGGTTGTGTTTGCTTTAGAACCCACGCGCACCGGGGGAATGATAAATTCACCAAGTAGCTGCATCATTATTCAGCACAGCCCAGCACAATGCTCCACAAAGCACCGGGTGGCTTGTCTGACTGCCCCCAGCTCCCTGTCCCACAGGAGGGGATCACCAGGCACGTTTCAGGTAAGCTGCTGTTAAGATCACGACAGCTTAACCAATACAATGAAAACCACCACATTTATTGCCAAGGTCTGTCTTAGATTGGAGACTAAAGCTCTCAGATATCTACACACACACACACACACACACACACACACACACACACACACACACACACACACACACACAGAGGTAAGTGGCACAAATTGGTCACCAGTTTCCAATTAATGTCCATTTTCTGAGCTCTCAAACAGTCCCAGAGGATGAAGAGAGTTCTTTCTCCAAAAATCCAATCACCCAGAACAACTCACCTCTTTACCAGTAGGGAAAAGCTTACAGCAACGCTAGTGTTCCTTCTTTCAAGACCATGAGATTTCTCAGAAGAGATGATGATGATGATGTCAGGTGTCCTCTGAACAAACTACAAAAACACCCCACCTCCTCCAGTGGAAATAACATTCCACCAGTGAAGAACTAGAAGAAAACCAGAAAGAGCCCTGTTAGTGGGACTTACAGCCCGTGTAAGACCCCTCCATAGCGCATGGACTAGTTCCACACAAGCACGCTGAAGAACGAAGAGACGCTGTGTTTGCACACAGAGGGGGCTGTGATGGGTTAAACAGACTGTCAATACGAAAAGCTTCAATTAAGGCATTTCAGCTTCAAGGAAATTCTGAAAGATTCCCCAAAGAGTCAACCTATTAGTGAAGAAAACTGATGAGCGAGCCTGGTATCGATCTGTCGTGAGTATGTGATGACTTTGCCTTTCCCTTTGAACGCTCTCCCCACACCAGCATCCTGGGGATCCATCACGATGGTCCACAGGGAAATTATTAAGCAAAAATAGAAATAGGAGAGAAGAAAATTAAGAACATCTTAATCATTTACTCAATGGGTTTCTGAGTTCTCCTCTTTCATGTGAATTAATGTCACGTTCAGGAAAAACCCCAACCTCTCCATCGAAGGGAACACGTTAGTCCTCAGAAGCACAATGATAAACCACTGCTCTTTTCTCCACTGTGAGCGCCAGTGAAATGCAGCTGTGGTGGTCTCCTGCTACCCACCAAAGCACAATCCACAACAGCCCCCTACAAACCGAAATCCACCTTTTCTGCTGCCTGAAACTCAGTTTAATCTGCCTGCACCCATCTGTTCTGCCAGGGACACCAGCCAGTCTCTAGCAACTCGAAGCAAAGGTCAATCCGTCTCCTAATTAGAGAGGAGCATTAATGGAAACTGAAGTGACCACTTCAAATACGGCAGGCCCGAAGCAGAGCCTTCCAGAGCTGCTGCATGCCCTAGAGCATCTCCTTTGTCAGGTTTTCAAACTATCCACTCATCAATGATTTATGGCGTCTAGATGCTCCTTGGAGGTGCTTTCAACGCCTGTGCTGGCAAAGAAAACCTTTACTGTACCTTGAACGGTCAACAAATGCTTTGAAATTTCCCAAGTTCTTCCATTTGCCCTTTGTATTTCCAGACCTTAATAAAACCAACATCAAGCTACCTGCTTTTTTCGTAAAGAATTATGCTTATGAGCATCTCATTAATGAGTCGCATTAACCTTCTCCACCATCAGAACATGCTTAATCCCACCTCCATTGGCCTCACACCGTAATTCTCCAAGCGAGTGCCAAACCTGGTTGTGACAGCCCAGCTACTTCTGCCAGCAACGTCAACGAGACGATGATGATTTGAGAAACATCCCTAGCAAGCCTGAAATCTGTGGCCCTCTGGTTAAGAGGATATTACAACTTTAAGAGAAGGAGACATCGAAAAGCACTTACCCACACAAAGGAATTCAACAACTGTGTTTAAATTTAATATAACATATGATAAAGAGACCAGGTGCAGTAAACGCCTGTCACTGCTGCTCACACAACGTTATTTATGGCTCTATATAGGACCAACTCCGTGACACGAGCAGGATGAAACGTTAATACCTTCTGATGCAACGGGGTTGAGCCATCTATTATCCCCCACAAACCCTTTAAAAACAAATCCTGCTCCAACTCATCACGCCCTTCAACATTCTGTCTTCCCAGACACCAACAAGGGGAACCACGGTGATAAAATGAGCCAGTTTAGAGAAAAACACTGAAAAGAATTATCTGTATCCTGGGCTTCAAATCCAAAGCCTTTAATATTAGGATCACACTCTCCCCTGAATAAATGTCAGAGAAATAAACTTGATAGAACAATATATTTTCCATGCTCTAAAATCACGAATTTTAAAAAGGACCAAGAATGTGGAACTACAAAGTCTTTAACCTCTAGGGAAAAAATTCAAATATCAACCAGGTCAATAAGAGTTTAATGTCAACTGTTACCATAAAAAATGGACGACGATAAATAATGAAGAATCGGGTTGCCAGGGAGGTATTTAGTGGGAGCTGTGAGGAACTGTGTTAGTTATTCTGTCCTATTCTCCTCGTATCTTGATTAGAATCTCAAAGAAGAAGTAGTGTTTCTCCCAACCCTATTTCACCATCGTTTATAACCGAGATCATGAAACTGTCAGCCTACCTCTCAGATTCCTCCAGACTCGGCTCTTACTCAGCCTGGGTGCTTGCCAGCTTGTTTACAACACGACTTCCCTGCCAAGGAAAACACAACGTAGAGCAATCAAGGAAAGGCGAAGTTTTGGGTTGAAAGGTTTGGTACACAACGCAGATTTTCCTCATCTAAATGGCATACGCTTTCTTAATTACATTTTCACCCCTCCTCAGCACTGACAGCCTAAGACTCACCGGTATCCAACTGACACCCACTGCCTGCACTGGGGATAATCACCCCTTCCATCCGCAGCTGCACACCTCGCTGATCGCTATTATAATTTATATGGATGGAAAATGTAAAAGAAATGCTTATCATGTGTAAATTATTTTAATTTCCTGCAGCAAGCTCGACGAAAATGCAAAGGGCCGGCACCAAGCAGCCCACTTGACGGAGAGCAGCGAACGACTGAGTCTTAAAACACCTGAACAATATGTAGGCAGAGCTGTTTATTCCACTTCGCTTTACACTCTGCTGCATCAGTGGATCGAGCCACTCTTCTGCAACACTGCGCATCGATCGCATTACGCTGGCCAAACTTCATAGTCCAGGTATAGTTGCAGAGCACAGAGAGTTCTCTCTCTCAAGAGAAACAAGATCTCTTGAACGACCAAGATCATGCATTACACGTAATCAGGAGAGAAGACAAGATCTCTGTTCTAAAGATCTCAGCCAGGCTGAGACCTCGCAGGTCAGCCCAGATACAGCACGAGGTGCTAGGGAGGATGCAATTCCTCAGTGACCTACCGGTGACAACACGCTATGCACCCCAGACTGGAGAATAAGCTCTTCTTGAGAAAAAGAATGACTTCCCTGAAAGGAACAGAAAATGGTATTAGCTAACCTGAAATAGGAATATTAAACCAAGGTCCCCAAATACGTTAGAGCTGCTTTTATTGCGATGTACCTTTGGAAACTGGACCTCAAGCTACAGGGAGATTTCACCCCCCGAAACACGCACTTCTGTCCCCTGGCTCCCATGTCAGTGTGGCACCGCGTCTCGCAGGAGCAGGTAACCACCAGGCTGCCCACGAAGGGGCGGGCACCCCCAGGCACCAGCCCGGCCCACACCGGGGCCCTGCCGGGGCCACGCTTCCCGTTTCGAAGGAACAGCTCAATACCAGTAAGGACCGCTTGAACTCGGGGCTGTGCCTCTGCCCTGGCCGCCCCAGGCGCGGGGAGGACGTGCGGGGGACGGCGGCAGGGCCAGCTCCGGGGCGGGGAGGCCATCAGGCGGGGG
>NW_010389310.1:0-10145 GCF_000710305.1 Buceros rhinoceros silvestris
GGCTCGTGTAGCCTGTGAAACGTCCATCACAAGAGCTGGAAATGTCACGAAGCAGTTACTCAGATGAAAAGAAAGTGGGAACGAGGAAGCTAGCAGCACAGAGGGCTGCTGGCTAGGAGAGAGGTGAGGGGTCTGCAGTGCAGTGGGGAGAGCTGGAATTTCCCCTGTGCTATGTGGAGAGTGACTTGTAAATGTGAAGAGGGGTAGGAGATGCTTCCAAAGAACTCTTAACCAGAAACTGTGGCAGTGTTTGAAAGGAGCACGTTAAGGAACGATCGTGCTTTCTTTGAGATGTACCTTGGAGGAGAGATAGTTCCACTGTTACAGTATAAAACTTTCCAAACTGAATTTGCATTAATTTTTGCATGAATTCTCATTTGAAAAGCCTCACCGTGTGAGAAACAGTAGGGTAGGAGTGCTGACAATTCAGCAGACAGCTGAACTGTAAAGCGGGTTTTCTGGCATTGATTTTTAGGTCGGAAAGAGCCAGCAGACCAGCTCCCAGCAGCACATGCAAACTTGGTGAAGCTTGCTGTTAGCCCCAGCACTGAGGGTTTGGTGGGGAGGGGAACAAGGCAAATGCATTAATATTAGTGTTAGGGTTATACGATCTATCGATGTGTAGCCTGTGGCAGGTATCTGGGTCTTCTTTACCAAGTGTCCAGAACGCTGGAGGTTTGGGCACGTGGAGCGTTTGGTGCAGGCAGGATCAGAGGATAAAGGGCACCTGTGCTGCTTAAACTGCACGATTAGATACCAGCACACTAAACGTTTCTGTGCTCGTAGAGTGCAGGACATCGTACTGTGCAGCGTGGGCACCAGGGAGATAAGAGGCTTGTGACTCCACCGAACAGCACCTGCCTCTTCAGAGCCTGATTTTGCAACTTTAGAGTTTAAAATGTAATTTTCTGCCTGGTAAAGAGATTCCCTCACTGAGTAGAAGCAGCAGGGTGTAATCCTGCCCCTTTGAAGCAGTGGTCTGTTCTGCGCCTCGCTGAACCGTGGCAGTAAGTGTGCCGAGCTTGCAGCAAGGTGTGACACTGGGGTGGGTGAGGTGTTTTCTGGCTTTAGTTGACAGCTGGGCTTGCCTGGTCTCTTCCCTTCCGCTGGAAGTGACTTTCTGCAGGACATGTCGGGTAACAGGGTCGGGATGGCACTCAGCCGCCTCCTTTTTGTTCCAGGTAACAGAAACTGTTGCCCTGCATTCCCTTTAACCCGGGATACCTGCCACAACAAAGCCTACTCACTCGTGTATCCCTCACCTGCAGTTTAATGTGTTCTCAGACTCGCTGCTCTGCCGCTGGCCCACCAAAAGCGGGGTGTAGGTGTTAACACAGCTTAACCCACTGTGCTGTGAGCAGCGAGCAAAGCACAGGGTTCAAGTACACCACGAGAGCAGGGCCAAAGTGTTTTTATTACATCTCGGTGCAGCTAAGGCTGTCAGGTATTTCGTAATAACCAGTCGCAGGAATGTGTTTATGAGCTCAGGGGTGAGGAAAACGTTGGTGTACTAACGCTGGCCAGGAGTGCTGTAGGTTAGCCTCTTGTTAGAGGAGTTGTGGTTCTTTTTGTTTTAAACAACATTCCCTGGAATTAGAAGTGCTGGTCCCATTTCTCTTTGAGGCACTGAAGATGCCATCGTAGACCTGTGAATACCAATAAGAATCCTGCTCTTCGTTTAAAGCTCTGAAGCTTAAAGGAAGCAGGAACACCTGCAGG
This sequence comes from Buceros rhinoceros silvestris, assembly GCF_000710305.1. Classification (NCBI taxonomy): domain Eukaryota; kingdom Metazoa; phylum Chordata; class Aves; order Bucerotiformes; family Bucerotidae; genus Buceros; species Buceros rhinoceros. The sequence continues at coordinate 1,720 of NW_010389310.1, forward strand.
AGTGACACAGTTACTTTGCCCAGCCTGATTTTTCATCAGGATACTTGCCCTCTGTGAAACTTTCTCAGAAAGGATGATTAACTCTGTGTCGCTATGGGCACCCTCATGAGCCTGGCTCCACGGCAGCGTTTGGAATGGCTGCAGTGCGTCTGTCGGCCTGGGCAGCCAGCAAAGGTACCCCCTCTGAGGTAGATCCCTCTGCTCCAGGCTGGCCCCAGTTTTCTCCCAGCTGAGACAGACCGGCGTGGGCTGCACCCGTCTGTGGTACAGCCAAATCTCTGGGCTTAGCCTTATCGTCCGTGTTCTCAGCAGTCAAATAACTATGGCAAGATGAACGTTTCCCAGCTGGGGATGCCGAGGGATGATGATAAGCCAGTGTACGAGGCCCTGAATGCAAGGTAAAGGTATTCTGTTCACCACAGGCTGATGGGATCTCTGGAATCACCAGCACATCTGGCTGCTGGTGTTCTGAGACCATCAGCATTGGAACTGCTGCTAAGTTGAGGTGTTAGGGGGTTTTTTGGTGATGGAATTTAAATATTGGTTGAAAGTCATGTTTTAGTGAGCAGAAATATGATAAAAAGCATCAGCTGCAAGCTGTGTCCTTGAGCGTGTGATTAAACCAGGTTCCTCCTGCTGATGCTGCTTTGGGAACATGCTCACTAGCAGCCTAAATCCTTCTGGCTTATTTTGACTACCAGAAGAATGCAGTCTTCTGTTTGGGCTAGGAAAACAACTGTCAGCGACTGATTCCAGGGAGGAAGGCAGTTGGTAGTGGTTTGAAGATGTGAGGGAGGTGCAGCCCTGCAGACAGGGCTGGTGGAGCTGTGCGGTACTCATGGCAATGCTTCTACCCTGGTGAGTTTGGATTTGCCTCCTCATCTTCCTCACGTCTTTCTCCCTGACATACATGTGTTTGGCTTTGAGAGGGCAGCTCATGTGGCATGAGCACAAATGTGCTGAAGGGTTTTCCCCGCTCTCAAACCCCGGGTTTTTTCCCAGCGGTGTTGGGTGCTTCCTCACTCCGTAAAAGAAACAGCAGTTGAGAACAAAGAAAATCCTTTGGAGCTGGTAAGGCTGCACTCATTGCTTAAAGATGGTTTCTGAGTGTGTTTCTTCAAAAAAAACCCAACCCAAATCCACCCCTCTGAACTGCTCTGGTATAAATGCTCATGCTTTCCAGCTGACAGTGACTTCTGGTTCAATGCTCAGCATTAGGGAAGTCTGGAGGTCCTATTTTGTCATGTTTCACTTCCTCCTGCCACTCTCAGATCTCTGGAGTCCACTGTCATTTTAAACCCATGTGTCTGTCTGTGAGTGCTCCTTAATGAGGTTCAGCATTTTTACAGCCTCGCCGAGACACAAACTGGCCCTGAACAGTGACTACTCAAGGAAGAGTGTGTGGTGGTCAGGTCCTGAGTGCAGGCCTCCTCCTGAAATGAAGGCCAAGCTTTGAGAAGAGTGCTCCAGACTCTAGGGCTGGTGTGATGGTTCTCATAATGAAGCAGTTCCATGGTAGGAGGAGGCTCTGGGAGCAGCATTACTGGAGCACTTTTGTTGTCCTTTGAGCTGCAGCTGGTGTTTCACCGGTTAATTTGTGAGGTTTGTGAGGAGATGCACCACGGCGAGAGGCCTGCAGGAGGGGGAATAGAGGAGGAGGAGTGCGATTTTTGGCACGGGTTATTTGCTGACTATGGTGAAACAATCTCTTCAAATTTCGCCCAGTCAGAGCTTTGTATAATGAGATATCGAGCTGTCTGACAGCTTCTCTTTGCAAACGTGAGGCTAGCGAAGACTAAAACATACTTAAGCCAAAATAAGAAGCTTTCAGAAGTTAATTTTGCTAACTCTTGCTGAGAGTCTCGACTTTAGTGGGTGTCAGTACTGTTGATGAGCAGTGCATGAGTTACACTTCCAGGAAATGATTTGCTTAGAAAAGTCAAATCCTTGCTTCCCTTAGATTAATAGTTCAGTGTAATCAGCCAGAATGCTGAGAGGAAACAGTCTCCTTTGGGAAAATCAGGAATGCATGATCTCCCCCACTACAGTAGCTCCTAGTCCTTTTATATTGAACATAATCACACGGTTTTGTCTAGAAATGATAGAGTTGAATTAATAAGGGTGGCAGCTACCATCCCAGATGTTCAAACAGTGTGAGAATGGTGGAGCTGCTTTAAAAAGCTGTTGAAGTTAGTAGGCAACAGCCCTTGCTGCTGCTGGTGTTGTAAGGCATGTAAGGATGATGTGGAGCCACAGCTTGGGTTTGGTTTTTTGTTTGTTTTCTCACATTCCCAAGAAATAGCAGCTGCTCTGAAGTGGTACTCTTCTGCCCACGAGGCAGGGTGTTGATCCTCGTAAAGAGGAAGCGAGGGCTCTGAAGAGAGAATCTTGACGGGAAATGTTTAATGGACTGGAGTACCATGCATCTGCCCCTGAACTGGTGGAAGGCAACTGGTTCAAGAGCTGAACCCGTAGTTTGGAGACATCGTACACTCAGCTGTACCGATGTTGAGTTGTAGGAAAGGGAAGTAGTACAGTAAGGGTGGGTGTTGTCTGCTCTAGTGTTGAGGGTCTTTTACAGAAGAGCCCTTAGGTGGATTACAGCATGACAATGCTGCTCTTACAGCTTCAACCCGGAAAGTTCTGCTCCTGATGCCAGGCACCAGTCCCCGCCCATGCTCTTTCCGTTGAACTCTTACTGGCATTTACTCGCTCTTCTTTGGCATTTGGCAAATCTCCCCTTGGGGTTTTTCTGAACAATTCTAAATACCAAGCCTGGTTTTAGCTAAAAATAAACTGAACCACTCGTCTCAGTGAAGTCTCTTTACAGTGTTTCCAGGTACACATGTTTACAGATCACTTCGGTTTCCACTTAGGAATGAGGAAGTTGGATTTAAACAGTAACGAGAAGGCAAACAATGGTTTGGAGAGGAAATTTGAAGTAGCCTTAAAATAATCTTAACACTGTCTACGTGTGCGCTCTTACCTTTTTGATGTGGATTCCCTGCAGAAGTGGCCATTGTAGGAATGGTTTTAACTGACAAGAACTTTCCACTTCCTTGCTGATTCTTTTATATCCCTCCTCCCAGATTTGACAAGTTGTAGAGAGAAGCTGTAAAAATGCAAAAGTTCAGGTTCCCATAATGGAATGGTTTGCAATTCCTTTTTTTTTTTAACATATCAAACACCTAACCCGCTATAAAACAACTGTGGTTTGCTCTGCCAAAGCTGGGAAATTCTTGCAGCTTGTATATGACTCAAATCAGCCAGGGCCAAGGAGAAGGAATTAAAGGGATGCAATGTGGAGCAATTTCTGAGGTGACTTGAAATAGTCTTTCCATTTTGTACTCAAGGAAACTCGATATATAAATAGTTTTGAAAGCTCTTTGCAATCCGAGGGTGGCTGTTCTTGTTACAGTAGTGTACTACTGGAGTACTGTTATGCTGTTCGTCTTATGTTTGAGTAGCACAAAAGCTGTGGGGGTTGGAGCTGATGTCTGAGTAGTGAACTGGTTCAGACGCAAGGGATGACACACTTACAGCTGTCTTCTCCCACTCTTCCCATGACAGAACGATCCGAGTATGGCTGAAGAGAGACAGTGGACAATACTGGCCCAGCATCTATCACACCATGTCCTGTGAGTACAGTGCTGGAGGTGGTGAGCATGGGTTGTGTACCTGGGCTGCTGGTAGGGGGGGAAGACCTCCTTCCCATCTCCCCACGTGCTGGTTCACTCCATGATCTTGCATTTGGGAACTTGCACAGCTCTAGCTCAGACTTTAAATTGAAACAAAGCTGCATGGTGGGTGAGAGTGAAGGCAGCGCTCTGTCAGAACCAGATCCTTCACCAGGTATGTCACTGTGGGCATCCACAGCTGCGGCTGTCTCGAGTACTGGCAAATATGTCATCTGCTGAATACGTGAGCTTCTCGGACCGCTAGCTGAAAGCTCAGACATAAGCGTTCTCTGCTTTCCAAGGTGTGCAGCTTTTAAATACAGAGTGGCAGATGCAGTGCTGAGTAGATCTGGAGTGTCAGCGTGCTGTTTGGATTTTGAACCCTCGCCGAGCCTGGGTGCTTTGCTGCAGCTTCTTCAGTGCAGAGTTACTACCCACCGATTTTTTCCTGACGGTTGGTCTGAATTACAGCAGTTGTTCCATTTGTCAATTTTCTAAGTAGGCTCTTCAGCTTGTGCTCTGGAGAGGTTTATACAAAACTGAAGTGAGCCTGTAGGTAGTTCCAAGGGATGGGCCTGTCCTCAGGCAGTGTGACCACTGTAATATTCCAGGATGTCCTGGCTGGCTTTAACTTTCTCAAAACACCTTCAAGGCTACATTTTCTGAGTGTAAGTTATTAAGCTGTTTAATCTTAAACAACTTTTTGTTTTGGTTCTGATAAAAGTCATGCGTATCCTAATGCTTCTGTTTCAATAAAGTGATGTCCTTCCTTTTTTTGGCAGCACCATGTTCTGCTATGGCGTATCATCACGAGAGCAGACGAATATTTGTGGGCCAGGATAATGGAGCTATCATGGTGAGTTGCCATGACTGCTTCTGAATGTCGATGAGGATTGCCGAGATGGCCTGTGAGCCCCAGGTGTTGCTGGCAGCAGTTTCCTTTCCCTTCCTTTTGGAATGCAGCTACCACTAAATGGCTGAACTTTGTGGCTGTTTGCCTGAGATGTATGTTGGAGGACTGTAAATAAACAAGGGTTCTTTTAGCTAGGTGGTGGTGTCTCTGAATTTTCTTTCTGCACATCTGCTTATGATGTGGAAATGTCAACACTAGCTCTAAATTTACAAGCAGCAGGGTTGGTTTCTGCTCTTTCTGGGAGGTCTTCCTTCAGTCCATCCTTACTGGTGCTGTAATTGGTCCCCCTCTCCTGGAGAGCAGATACATGGGGCAGAAGAGAAAGCTGGTCAGATCCCTCCCCGCTTTTCTGGGTAGAGGAGGGGAATCTTGTGACTCTCGGATGCTTTTATGGTGTCCTTTCTCTGTGAAAATAAGGTCAAAATAATAACTGTCCTATAAGGTACTGCATGAGTGTCATAAATGATGGGAACAGCCTACTGGGAACAGCCTATGCAGAACTGCCTGAGGTAGTGATTCTAGTTTAACTTGTAAGCTAAGACTTTTCAGTGAGCCTAAGGGTCAAACAGCGAAAACTCTCACTTAATTCTGTCCATTGAGAAATCCCAGATACTTAAATACTAAATACAAGATTCAGTTTTGTTTGTCCCAGCTGGGGACAAATGAGGTCCTATCTCTTCCTATAACGTCCCTTCAGCAAACTCTGTTTTGGACAGATGTAGCTCATTAGTAACCTCAATGCACTGTTGGGGTGTCAGTGTCTATGCTCCAGCCTGAGAAGTTTTTAGTGAGATATATTGCTGCTGTGCAGGCTTTGGCCTAGGAGGTTACTAGTCTTTCTTGGGTATCAGTATTGCTTATGTCTCTGCGGTACCTTCTCTAACGGTTCCACTTTGCTTTTAGGAGTTCCATATTTCGGAGGACTTCAATAAGATGAACTTTGTGAAGACCTATCCAGGTAAACCGTTAGCCAGTGTCTACACTAACACTTGTCTGAAGGGGAGGCACCTAAAACGCTTGGGAAACCGGGCACTGTCACAGATTAATCAAGTCCAAATACACTTTAAATTGGACTGACCTTTTAATTGTCACTTAGTTGGGGATAACTGCCCTAAGTATCCTGTTGTTGATTAATCCTCAATCAGCTGGATCCAAGCTGTGGTCATTATTGTGAAGTTCAGAAGGCCATCAGCCTCCCAGTGTAATGAGCCACAACTAGTGAGTTCAGGTTTTGCTCTTCAAGTGGAGTAGTTGTACTCATGAATGTTAGGGTCGGAGCTTTCTGCAGGGATGGTTTGGTGCTTGCAATTTCCAGTCTTCCTGGCTGTAATAGCTGGGTTGGAAACTTCCAGCTGAAGTGAAGAGTCCTTCCCTTCTCCCTCATTTCAGGAGAGCAGGAGGCATGAAAAAGTGTTTTCAGTGCATGGGGAATAGGGATTGTTCTGATATATGTGGAGATGCTGATTTCAGCATTTGTCTGCACATCCTTAAAAGAAACACAGATCTTGATGGCTGCTTAAAATTGGACTGTGAGTGTGAAAGGCCTGAAGGAGGCTCTGAAAGCCCCTCAGACTGTGTAGAAACAAAGCACAGTTTGTCTGGTGACTCCCTGCCGCTGATAGTAGCAACTTCTCACTTATGAGAAAAAGACTGTGTTCTTAGAGCAACACCCCTCCCCCACCCCCCCACCCCCTTTACCCTCAGGAAGATGACTTGAGAACTTGGTCAAGGGAAGTTCTTGCATCTTAGGGGGCAGGGGGAGCTTCCTTCTAATGGTCATGTAGCATCTTGCTTGGCAGCAACATTCTGAACAAAGCTGGTTAGGGTTTGGTTGGTCTCACAGGTAGCAGATGGACTAGATACACGTTCAGCTGCTGAAAAGTGTGAAATTGAGTGTAGCTTGAGGGGTCGGGAAAAGAGGTGCTTAAAGAAAGCACCAAGGTTTTGAGATGTGTTCCATTACTCCCCGGGAGTCCTGGGCTAACTAGAGGAAGTCTGGGGGGTTGCCTACTCCTTAACCAGAGCATCTTGGGTATCTGGGCTGAACTCAGTTTCTCTCTCTGTAGGAGAAAGGCTTAAATTAGCTGAGTGACATGTTTGGTTCACTTCAGCTATTCAGAAGGCAAAGACCAAAGAGAATAATACTGAGCTTTGAATTCAGCCTCGAGGCAAGGATAATATGGTGGCAACAACGTCTCCCTGGGCATCGCTTAGATACCATCTTCACCCGGTGTCTCTGGAACAGAACGTGAGAACACCTCGCTTGGATTTTTTGGAAAAACTAGCCAGAGTTTTCTTCTTCCCACAGCTCATCAGAATCGCGTGTCTGCTATTACTTTCTGCCTGGCCTCGGAGTGGGTTATCAGCACTGGGCACGACAAGTGTGTCAGCTGGATGTGCACCAGGAGTGGGACTATGCTGGGGAGACACTACTTCACCTCTTGGGCTTCATGTCTGCAGTATCCTTCCAGAAATGATGGCTACCCTGAAACCAGAAGAGTTCCTTTAGCTCAGTTTGCTCCCACCTTTCGATGGGAAAAGCCAGAGTGAAATCTCTTGCACGTTTGCCAGCCCTTATCCGATGAGACGTTTAGCACTTGATTTCTGTTAGCTGTTCTTAGGTAGCGGAAGGGGATGTTGTGACCCTGAGTTAAAGAACTCGCCACGTGTGTTAGTTCCTGACTTTGAAACTTTGGAGCACGAGCTAAATACTTCAAATGCCCAAACTATGGTTTAGCACTTGCTAATGGGTGGCAGTTGAGATGTGGCTGGACAGTAACTGGAGGTACCAGTTGGTGTGTGAGGACTGATGGCAGTTGTAGCAGTGGTGGGGTGGTGTGTGTACTAGGTGCTCCCTGTCAGGAGGGTCCTTAGGAGTTATTTGTTAATGATCCTGTGGGTAAGCTCCTGAAAAACCCAGCAGAGCGCCTCTTCTTTGCTGGATTAGGGGATAATACCAGCCTGAACTTCCAAGATGAAGAGAGGATCACATGTTCAGGGACTTAGTGGATTTGTTGAAAGCGAATTGTTTACCTCAGGATTCTGAAGGCTTAAGGGATTTCAGAACGTCATCAGATGGCAAAACCTCTGCTTTTTCACCTGCAGTGGTGGGATTTTGGTACCCTGACTTCTTACAGTCTTCTGTTGTGCAGAACCAGCCCCTTTGCTGCATGGGTGTTTGTGTGGCTCCAGGAGGATGGGGGGGTTCCAACACAACTCTTGGATTATGTGGTGTCAGCTGTGCAGGGTTTCCATGGCTCTTGCTTACATCCTGAATAGCAGAAGTCTTCTAAAGGTGGCAAACAGCTAGTTTCGGCAGCTCGCTATAGTAGGTAAGAATGAATGCTGCTCAGTGAGGTGCTCCTAGTGGTAGCTCCACCCTGCAACAAGTAGCCTGAGGAGTTCTGGCATCTTTCATAGAAGATCCTGAGTGTGTTCTGTAAATAGCTGCCAGAAATGGTCTAAATCTACTTGGTTTACACTGGACTTGGGGGTGGGTTATCTTGTGGCTTCTCCAGTGACTTTCTAAAACTTTTCTCACTTATTTCTGAACTGTCTTACACACGTAGGGAAGTGTGAGAATTAACCTTCACTGTCTCCAATCCCTTTCAAAGGAAGTAGCTATGTTAATACTTCTCTGGTGTATTAAAATGTTCTTTTTCAGTTTAGACTCCATAGGTGACAGCTCTGCTGTTTCAGTCCCATAAAATACTCTTAAGAGCAAAAACGGCTTCTCCTTGACCAGTGCTCAGATATGACTATGAAACTCGGCATGCCTTTGTGGGTGATTATTCTGGGCAGATCACTCTCCTGAAGCTGGAGCAGAACACATGCTC
>NW_010389310.1:10258-19391 GCF_000710305.1 Buceros rhinoceros silvestris
AAAGGGCATGAAGGTACGGTATGTTTTCCTCCAGATCCCACTTAACCTGGCTTATGGCACCTCTCCGGAAATGGGAATGAGGCATTTGGCTGGGTATCTGGCTCTGAGGGATGGGCGCAGAGTAAACAGCTAGTGCGGGGTCATAGCTACCAGACACTGTTTGAAGCTGCACCTATGACTTATCTCTTAACAGACACGTTCTTGCTGAGGAGAAATCTTCACCTCGTAACTACTGACAGGCATTTTGATTGCAGATGAAACCCTGATTAAACTGATGCTACCCACTAGATGGCCACCTGTAAAAACTTCAGCCTCCTTAACATGGCAAAGAAAGGACGAGAATGTGTTACCTGCTTTTTACAGTACTATAATAATCCCTAAAGCAGCTTTAGCAACTGCCAGTCAAGACTCTAAAAGCCACTTAATTCTTCTCAGTGCAGACTTTACTGCTCTGGTTAGTCTTTCTGAGACTGTGGTTTGGTTTCCTATGTTTGGCTGAAATGAAGCTATATGCCAAAATTGTAGTGAGCCTTTTAGAATCCAAACGGTCCAGTCACAGGCAAATCTCTCACCCTGTGTGGTGTAGCTGAAGTCCTTCTATCAAACGAAGAACCAAATAGTCCGTAACACAATACGAAGCCACTGTCTGCTGTAATGGGTAAAGGCAAGAATGCACATCACAGAAGAACGTGTAATTTAATAACGTGACGAGAGAAATCAGCAGGACTCGGTGCCTCTGCCCATGGGGTACCGGCACCTTGTGGATCAGCTGACTGGTTGGCCTTCGGGTAGGGGTGCATTACTGGGTCATGAGTCTGACCCCCTGGAAAAGGCTGCCTTGTTTAATGGCTGTCAGTACAGAGCAGACTCTGTTAAAGCCGGGTGAGCTCCTGACTCTCAGATGACTGTAAAATGATAGAGCTGGCTTTGAACATGGGAGGCATGTTGAGATTTTCAGATGATAAATACCTCTTCTGCTTTCAAGAGAATTCCAGATTGTTTCAGCTGCAAGCAAAACCATTCTCCTGGCCCTGGAGACTCCTTTGCCTCTGCAGGCTCACACACTGTGAGCATCTGTGTTCAGATGCAGGGAGCTGTCATCCTCAAAACATGAACTCACCTTTTATAAAAGATGATGTAATTCGAGGGGCAGAAATAGGTTTTTCTTCAATCAGTGATTTGTTTTGGTTTTGTTTTTTAAGTAAAACAGATTGTACATAACCTCTTTCCTCCACAGTGTTTGGGTAATTTTCTCAAGGCCTGGTAACTCTGAACTGGCATGGCACCCAGTTCCCTGCATGCAGCTGTTTGCCTCGCTTCTCAAGTCTGACTTTGTCTAGTTTCCTTGCAGCTCTTTCTTTTCCATGGCTTCATAAGCAAGCAGTGTTTGCTTTGCAGCTTAGATGGTTTTAGAGCTTGTCCTTCATCAGCCAGCTTCCAGAACCCTCCATATTTAACAGCCTGTGCTGTGTGATGCTGAGACAATGCTCAAACTGCCTTTTATTGTGCCTACTGCTCTCTGAGACAGCTATTCTCCAGTGCATCAGCCTGGGGAACAGCGTAGCCCTAAGGGAGGCAGGAAAACCCTCTGAAGGACTGAATTGGGGTGTAATTGCCGTTCGTCTTGCTTTTGGGTTAACAAGGCTTTTGATGACAACTGAGCGGTGGAAGGGTGCTTTTAAGGAGCATTGCTAAGTCGGAGTGGCTCCCTTGGATCTAACTGCAGACTGTTCTTTCCTAGGAAGTATCACTTCCCTGTGGTGGGACCCTGTTCAACGCCTGCTCTTCTCCGGTGCCTCTGACCACAGCATTATCATGTGGGATATCGGTGGAAGGAAGGGGCGAACACTGCTGCTCCAGGGACATCAGTATGTAATGCTGTCTCGTGTTCCCTACCTGTTCTGTAGTGAGTCCCGAGGAGACTAAATAACGTGGCAAGATACTTGAGTCTCTGTGAGCAGTGGAGAAAATAACTTTCTGCAGAACTCTGAGGACTTCGAGGGGGAAGAAGGATGATCAGCACTTTATTTTACTGTTACATCTTTTGCTTTGCTTGCGTTTGATACTTCTAAACTGTGGGTAATGAGAACATAACATAGAAATAGGTTACAGGAAGAGGTGGATGAAAGTCCTGAATCATCCTGCTTGGACTCGCTGTAAATTTGCATGTTTCTGTATTGTAAATACTTCCCTGAGTTGCTGGCGAGGGTGGGGCTGGAAGCTCAGTGTAAGTTCATGCACCCATGGAGAACAAGCTTTGCTACGTTCCTGTTCTGGGTCTCCTTCTATCAGTGAGGTGATAAACTCATTGGCTAAATGACGGGGTGGTCTCTCAGCTTCAGAAAATCATGTCCCTGCCCCACTGCTCTGGGGACCAGACAGGTAGTTGTCTGTATTTAAAGAACTCTCTTATTTTTAGAGACACAACACTAGCTGCTGTTCTTAAATGCAGGGCCTTGCTTCTGCCTGGCAGGCAGTTCCCCCCTGAAGGTAGAAGTGCAGTGGTAGCCAAGATCTTGTTGATGCTTAAAGATGTGTTTGTATAGTCCATTCTCCTCCTGTCTGATTCCAGAGGTGCCTCCACTCACCTCTGATCATGACCGATAGCCTTAGCCCTAGAACTCTTGTTAAACCTTGAGGATTTAGTTTTAAAGAACTAATAATACTGTCCTGGTTACAGAACTGTAACTGAAGCCAGTGCTTGGAGGGCTTTATACCATTGTTAGTGCTGCATCGTGTGTCCTGGGGAGGACCTACAGCCCTGTTAGTTTCGCTTCAAACATCACATTTAGCATCAAACTTCATAGGGAGGAAGTAAGTTCTTCCAAGAAGCAGAAAGCCTTTTCTAATTCACCTTGGGTGTCACAAAGTGGATTGTTGAGAGCCTTTGTTTAGTGTCTTAGGGTAGACTTTTATTTTCCCTGACTTTATTTAGGATTAAACTGTGTTTGGAAACCAGTTTTGGCTTCCGAGGCAGCTTTACAAGGATGAACAGGGGGTTGTGGGGAAGCCCAGCTTTGTTTCAGTACCTGTGCATCAGTAGCATCTGTTCTGCTTGCAGTGACAAGGTGCAGGCGATCTGTTACATCCAGCTGACACGGCAGCTCGTGTCTTGTTCAGCTGATGGGGGAATTGCTGTTTGGAACATGGATATCAGCCGAGAAGAGGTAAGATCATGTCCAAGGTCAAAGACTTTTTTGATTATTTTCTTTCCCCTTTTCAGAGCTGATGTGGCTTCACTTTCTCCGTTCTGAGGCTGTTTCCCTCACATTGCCTGAACTTGAGGGCTGAGAGATCCCATTAAAACCTGCTCTGTCCTAGTGGCTGCCTGTCTGGCGTTGTAGTAGATGGGTTTTCAGGACAGGAGAGGTGCAGGACGGGCTTGGGACTGCTTAGAGTCTTATCTCTGTGAGATGACCTGCTCACTGGACTGGCTCAGCCCTGGCTGCTGGAGTGCTCTAAAGCTGGCCAGCGTTTGCAGTAGTGTGCCACAACAGGCATGAAATAAGTTCTCAACTCATGTCACAGCAGGTAAAGAAGTGAGATGCTGCTTTTGAGATACTGTTAGGAATGTAGAGATTCAGATGAGTTCTTGAGTATTTCAAACTGCAATCCTAGGGAAGCAGAAAATATTATTTACTTTTGCCCACCCTCCTTAGAGGGGATGGTTGCCTCAGAGCAGCTGCAGCTTGGATTCCACCAGCCCTTCAAACACGAATCAGAGTGGTTTGAATGCCCACAGCAAAGTTAATAACTGCGATGTTTGGGTTACTTTTCTTATTAAGGCAGTGACACAGCACGTTGCTGCAGGCTTAGAAAGTGTAGGAGGTGTGTCGGTACCTTCATAGCTGTATTCCTGGGTCAGAGGGGTTTTGTACTAAGCTTCCTATGTGCTCTACCCCAGGCAATCTACTGTTGTAATGTCCAGAGCTGAGATGGGGCATCTTTCCAAGTCAAACTTTACTCTGGGTTCTTGAAACAGACTCCCTTGACTGTCATGAGGAAAAATAATTCTGGTTGTTTGCATCTCTTGCTCTCTTGTAGGCTCCTCAGTGGCTGGAAAGCGATTCCTGTCAGAAGTGTGAACAACCATTCTTCTGGAATATAAAGCAGATGTGGGACACAAAGACGTTAGGGTTGAGACAGGTGAGGTCGCTGGTTTGAGTGTACTTCAGCACAATGCAAACAGAAACCCACTAAAGCTCTTCGATCTTTTCAGCCATTGGTATTTTTGCTGCTTTGAAGTGAGGGTTTATTGAGACGTCACAGCTTCTAGGTAGTGCCAAGAGAGTTCCAAATCCTGTGGAAGGTGTTGGGGAGGGACTGGACAGGCACCAAGACACTCGGCTCTTTCTGGCCTTCTTAAACTGGTATTTGCTTGGTTGCTGGTTCAACCCTCTTTTTTCCCATGCTCCTGGAGGAGCTTGCAAAAGGAGAAGGGGATGAACAGGGAGAATACAGGGGTGTAGATAAGGTAAACCCCTTAATGGCCGAGAAGACTGTTCAGAACTCCAGAGTCTTTGACCTTTGCTTGAAGCAACAGAAGACTTCCAAATGGGTTGCAAACCAGAAGCCTTGTGTTGTTCAGTGAACGCTTGGTCAGCTGGTCCAGTGGAGTGACTTTTTGTTCGTTTTCTTCTTCCTCCCTGAAGCACCATTGCAGAAAATGTGGGCAAGCAGTGTGTGGCAAGTGCAGCACCAAACGGTCCAGTTATCCTATCATGGGATTTGAGTTCCAGGTCCGGGTCTGTGATTCCTGTTTCGAGTCAATCAAGGATGAAGAGTGAGTATTAAGGAATAATAAATCAAAGCAGTACTGCTGAGGTGCAGAAACTCTTGTTCTTGATGGGCCGCCTTCACCTTGGGCACCCAAAGCCCTGCAGCGGCAGAGCTCAGAAATTACAACTTTTACAATGTTTAAAACACAGTTGTTATTTTTCCCCGCTGTCTTGTCACCTCCTTGGACACCTGGAGTGCTAAATGACTGAAGTAATCAGATGTCAGTTTTGGGGGTGTTTGGGGTTTTTGTTGGTTATTGGATTGTCATTCGTCAATGAGGTTTTTGTTTGGTTGTTTTGGGGGTTTTTTTTGGGTTTTAGTGGTTTTTTTTTTACAAAAGGGCTGTACCATGCCCTGGCTGACTCACTATAGCCAGCAGGAACAAATGTGACTGAGCTTGACTTAAACATGGGTAGAATTACGTAGTAATGCAGTGTCCCATTTCTTTAGGCCACATCTTTAGGAGATGTCACACCTGTATAACTGCCCAAGCAGTGCCTCGGTGTGACTTGCTAACGTAACTCTGTCCTCTTTAATGTGGCACTGCAGTTCTCAGCACTGAGATACTGGTGCTTGAGCAACTTAATTGTCCTGTAAGTTTGTTTTGCTCTGCTCTAATGGAGCCATCAAGCTCCATCTGATGGCTGGTGTTCACTGAATTGTTCCCATGCAGCCGTACTTCCTTGGCAACCTTTCATGAAGGAAAACACAACATTTCGCACATGTCCATGGACATCTCCAGAGGGCTCATGGTGACGTGTGGGAGCGACCGGGTTGTGAAGGTATTCATGGGCCTCTTTCCTGCGTTTACCAGAGACATTTAATAGAGAACTAATGTTTGACTGTACTTTTTTCTGTCTGACAACTGTTGCTGTGAAGCTGTTGTGGGCAGCAAGAATCGTATTTGTCGCAGCCTGTCCTTCCTGCAGCTGGGTGAGGAAGTGACGTGTAGCTCCACTGTACAGAGTCCAGCTGCAGAGCTGGCGTCCTCTGGAGGAGCAGAGCTGGTATCAGCAGCAGGAGAATCTGCCAGTCGCCTTAAAGCCATAGCTGTGATGAAACATGCAGGTTTCCTTTACTCTGAGCTCCTTGGAGCCTTGACACTGACAGCCCCAGTTAGCAGACGGTGACAGGGAAGTCGGGCTGATGCAGAATCTGGCTGTGCTCAAGCTGTATATCCGCCATGTGGGGCAGAACAAAGGCTGTTCCAGTCTGTCCCTGCTTTTCTGTAAGCATGTGGATAACAAACTGCACAGTGCTTCCTAGAGACCTGCTAGACTCTCCCCTGAGCCCTAGGTCTGGCTTTTGGTTTGTAAGGTTGGTGTAGCTGTGTGACATTGTCCTCAAGTATAGCCTAAACAGGGTTTGTTACCCCCGGTCCAGGGACAGGGGAGGTCTTTGTTTGCTTCTGTGCCTCTTGCAGAAACACCTCTTAGGTTTTGCAGTAATGCTGTGTAATTCTCCACAATATTTTCTTCCAGATCTGGGACATGACGCCAGTAGTTGGTTGCAGCCTTGCAACTGGCTTCTCTTCACGCTGATCTGCTACCTGACAGGTTCATGCACCTTATGTACAGCAATATGCACCGAATGAATGGAATCCTCCTTCAGAATATTGCCGCAAACACTGGTTGCTTGATTCTGCTCCTGCTGCTGTTCCGGGATGGACAGTCTCTTTGTAGAGCACGGCTTTGCTGTGGGCTCACCCAGCACCTCCTTGGTGTGGAAGGGCGGTTTCGCAGCCTCTCGGATTAACATAAACTGGCTTCCCTGTGGTGCGCTGCCGTGCCAGAAGGACCCGTTGTTTCTCGGTTTACATACATAGTGTTAACAATGTGCTGTCTCTGCTGATCTCTCTTGTGCAGACACCTTGTCGCTAAAGCGTTACCAGAGTAAAACGAGTGTAGTAAACTCAGTTTGTGCCAATAGTCAGATAACTGTCTCTTCCCAAAAGCAGTCCTGTAGAAATACTTTTGAGCAGTTGCTGTCTAAACTGCCTCCCAGAGGTTATTCCTATGGAAGGAGGAGGTACTTCAGAGTGGCAGGTGGCTTCTTTCAGAGGAGATCGTGAGGGAACTTTTGATCACGCGGGATTTCCTTTATTGGCTTTCTTGTGGTGTTTGTCTTCGAGTTACTGATGAAATCTCTTGTGTCAGCCAGCTGTTCTGATTAGGTAGCTGGTGAGTCTTTTATCAAGCCCAGGCTCTTTAGGTAGTGTCTTAGCATAGCTAATGAGCTTCGGTAGTTCTTAACGAAAATGTGCAGCCCAGCAACTCTAGAGACGTGCCGTAGGTACGAGCTGTAGGCTTGGAGAACTCTCTAATGCTGTTGAATGGGAAGCGAAGCAAATCTGCCTTTAACTGTAGCAGCCAAGAAAAATGGCCAGCTAAATTCTGGAGACATTTTCCTGTGGAAAGGCCTATGCTTCTTTGGTGGTGGGGAACCCATCTCTGCTCAAGAGCAGCATAAATTCAAATACTGCCTTGGGATTGCTTAAACCAGATCAATACTGAGCAATAACCACAGAATAGCTCTCTTTCCTTCCCTGCACCTTGGTCTGTTCATCCTGAGCTACCCATATCGATCCTTCCCTGTTTCAGAGCTGAGAGCATGGAGAGGAGCTGAGAGGCTTTTCTGGCTGTGCAGTTGGCACGTACAGGAAATATCTAGTGAGATATTGTCGATCAACTGGTCTGTCAGTGGTGTCGATTTCCTACGTCTGAACAGTCCGGAGAACTGACTTTGAGTCTGAGAGCCGAGGTCATATGTCACGTAGCTTGAGCTTGGATTTTTCTGAGAACAGTTGCCTGTGCATGAGGACAATACCTGTGGGTAGGTCAGCTGGCCTGGGGTCAGTGGTGGTGCACAGCACTTGAAGGGGAGGAAGGGACTCTTGCTTTCTGGCAGAGAACTCGAGGGTTTGGCTGCCTTGATTTCCAGCAGCAGTCTGGTGGTGCTATGAGCATCTGTGGATTCGCATCCTGGGTATGTCACTGGACACCAGTGGCATGTGTTGGACCATGCTGTAGGCTGAGATAGATGAAGATTGTGGCGTCATTAATATGTCACAATTCGCTTGCATTTTTAAGCCAAGAAGCTGATAGTCTCCAAAGGGCATTAGAATCCAGGACATGTTAGTGACTGTTATTTTGCATCTGGCTTTGTCTGCCTTTCCAGGGGCCTTCTTGGGAAGTGGAATCTCTTAATTTGCTGGGCTTACTGGGCCACTGAAGATTAAATCCCTCTACTGTGGGAATCCCAGAACTTGCCTTGTCTGCAGTTGGGATTTAGTGCTTGCCAAGCTGGTTTGATGCATCCCTGGCTACACGCTGTGTAGCTTATGTTTTCTACAAAGGCTTATTTCTAAGCTATGAGAGAGAAAATCAGCTCATACTGGAAACAAGTTGCAGCTTTCTGCTTGGGAGGCCTTCACCCTCATAAATTAGGAAGGAAACTGGGTTGTTGAGGGGGTGAATAAGCCCTGATAATGCTCTGCATTCGCTTTCAGAATCTTCCTACCTGGCTCTGGAAGAGAATGGCAGCCTTCCTCCACGCAGCGTGTAAGGCAGAGCAGGAGTTGCATTGCTAGAACGGTTTAAGGTTCTGCTGTGGTAGGTAAGGAGGATATAGGGTCATCAGTTAAGCTGGAAGACTGATACAGATGTGGGTTGAAGAGCATATTTTTCAAGCCAGGTGTTCTTACACTGATGACGGTGCAGCTCCTGCTCCTGAGCATTGGCTCGTACAATTCTGGTTGGTCAATGTGCCCCTGCTCAGCATGCAGCTCCCCCGTTCCCTGTGAGTACTTCCTCTGCTTCTTTACATCACGGTTTTGCCACTGGAAAATATATTCTCTACTACATACTGCTAAATCTAAGGGATCTATTTTCAATAACGGATAGACTTAAAGCTAGTGTCCGTTCAGATTTAACCAGACTATTATGGCTGCTAAATCCTTAGTCATTTGAGTATACTCTTGGTGTTGAACGAGTACATGCTTACCAACCACTAAAGAGAGGGCGGTTTGGTTTCTAAACGAGCATTTTGAAGGCACGTGCTCTCTCATGAAACGGAACATCCTTCACCTACATCAGCTCCGGTGTGCAGTTACTTGGTCTGGAGCAGTACTAACCGCGCTTGTGTAATGTCCTGCACTGGGGCAGGGAAGGGGAGCCAAGGGTACTAATATCTGCTAATTCTTTACTAGTTGTATTACTGTACCCTGTGTAGTTAAGAGATGCTGGATAAATCCGTCCCTTGCTCCACCTTGTCTGTTTTTTAAACTTTGGTTACATGTACAATAAAATATTTCTTGATATTCACTTAGTCTATTTGGATGATCCATCTTTTCTCC
>NW_010389311.1:0-245 GCF_000710305.1 Buceros rhinoceros silvestris
TCCGCGCCCCCTAGCGCCCCCTAGCGCCTCCCCGGCCCCTAACGAGGACTCCTCTTTTCCAGCAACAAACCCCTGATGATCATCCACCACTTGGAGGACTGCCCGCACAGCCAAGGTAATCCCTGTGCACCGAAAAAATAAATCACCCGGTTTCCACTTTCGGGATAAATGCTGCTTAAAAAAAAAACCCCAACCCAGTCAGCCGCCATGCGGCTCCCCAACAGAGCCTTAGAGACACGGCACCT